>NC_080576.1:85548742-85853927 GCF_029962835.1 Magnolia sinica | reverse complement strand
ACTAAATGATATGTTTTTGGCAGTGACAGTGATAGTTCAATTTGAAACTCAACTTGACGTATTTTGGAACTGAGTCACTAAGAACTCTATTGTTTGTTTAACTCAATATCAAATCTGAAGGACTCTCCCATCATTTGAGTCGAACTCTTGGATCATTTAAGCTTCCCAGACAAATCAGTAAATCAGTAACTTGTGTGATAGAAGACAATTTAATAACATTCCATTTAAGAAGGGTCGAACACCTTAAAATGACTTATGCGCTTAGGCAAAAAAGAAAAAGAAAAAGATTGCTTTTCTACTTTTTTCTGGAGAAAAGACTTCCTCTGCTCTTGTGATCCAAGTGCATCTCTCCATAATCTCTATTTCTTCTCTCTTTCCTCATTGTGTCTCTCTTTTGTGGTTTGTTTATCTTTTTTTTTTAAAGTAGTTTTTATCGAAGAAAGCAAATGATTGAATAGTCACTATTGCAGCAATTTGGGGCTTTTTAACACTAAAATAGGAGGGAAAAAGTCTGATAATGAAATGATGGGTTGAAGAAGAAACTTTTCTTGCTTCATCTAGGGTTAGGGTTTCCATTCAGGGATTTTTTTTTTTTTTTTTTCATAAGTGGATAGTGTTTTTCAAAAGCACTTTTATTAGGAAGTTTTTTAGTGGTTATTATGACAGCAGTTTGGGGCTTTTCAATGGTGGAATAAGGTGTAAAAAAATCTAAGATTGAAGTGATAAGCTTAAAAAGAAACTTCTCTTCTTCTTTTTTTAATTGTAGAGTTATGGTTAGGATTTGGGAATTTTAGGGCAACTATGTTGTTTATCAAATATATTTATATGCAATATCAGTACAAACCAAGATCAGCTATGAAGGCATAAGTAGCTAAGTAAAATGACTTATTATCCAAAGGGACAACTGATTACAAGGAAAGTTACTATCCCAAACGGTTGTTACAACCCAGGCTGAGATTCTCAACCTAGCTTTTGCAAAGAAACTAATAAGAAATTAGATATCTTATTACTGAATCGACATTTTTTTATTTTTATTTTTTTTGATAGCTTGTTATAACAACAACAATAACAATAGAAAGTGGTTAGTGTTACGTTTGTGTTTTGGTATTTATTAGAACGTCATGTTATATAAATAAATGCCACATATGCCACCATTCATCTTTAAATGCCCCATATGCCTCATGTGCCACTGTATATCTTTAAATACCTCATATGCACTAATGTACACATGTGCCTCATGGCTTATTTGAGATATAACTATCGCTACATAATGGTAGTAACAAGCCAAGTTTGGGCTGGATCCGCCTGAGCTTAGAACAACATGCATGTCTAGGCATGAAAATTTTTTGTATTTTGGCACAAATAAATAGACATTTATAAAAATAAAATCCGTGACCTCAGTTATAGATTGCATATATAGTCTAACCATGGTTGGAGCCATGAGCCAAGCTAATGGATCCAAGTACAGAACCTACATGCACAGTTTCCACAAGTTATGGTGCCATTGCATGTAGGTGGTTAGTTCTCATTTGTCAATGTGGGGAAGAATGACTCGATGAGAAGCATGAACCGACGACTCGGATGAGTCAGATGCAACTCATTTGGAGTCACCTGGTCTGGATCAACACCACGAGTTACTCAGACCAGTCGACCGAACTTGGGTGAGTCATGACTCAAAACCAGACCAAGTGGCCGAGTCTCAAATCCATGATAAGAGTAAGCACTACGTCTACGTGAGTGTAGACATGGACAATGTCTAAGAAATCTCCCTGACTGGATGATCCTAATCGTCCAATGTTTATCTTGATTTCAGTTGAATGTGAAAGAGTAGGTGCAACTAAAACTAAATCTGTATCACATGATAAAAAAAATATCATCTCCAAATAAAATGACAAACATAAACTTCTGTAGCTATAATTGGTTACAAAACTGTGACCAACATTTCAGTGGCACAGATTGACATGATCTAGACCGTTCATCATGTGGACACTGTCATGGAGATCATATAACTCAAAAATCACACCGATTGGACAATTGTAAAATGCTCTATCAGCAACCGTTCAATGTGTGTTTTTTATGGACCATCCAATGATGGCCTATCTGATGAATGGCCCAGATATCATCAAAATGAGCCCCAACAACAAATTTCCAATTATGCAACAACTAAATGAATGGATTAATTATGAATACCTCTAGTTCCAACGGTTAACGCTGAGTTGTTATTCCAAACAGGCAAGCCAGAATTGGTGGTGCAGAACGATGTGTTATAACTACTCGATGGTCGGTACTGCATCAAAAAATAAATAAATCAGGACTAGGTTAGGAGATGTGATAATACTCATCTGATTTATATATAAAAGAAAAAATAAATAAATAAATAAATATTTAAAAATTTTTTAAAAAAAAAAAGAAAAAGAAAAAGAAAGAAAGAAAAATAAGGAGAAATGATCTAATGTTTTCACAGCACTCTTAACTTATAGTCCTCTTAGATGCATAACGTGACATGGACAGTCTGATCATTCAATGTAAATTATCCAATAGATGGATCAAACACTTCAAGGGCCACCATGCAAAAATGACATTGATTAGGCAAATCCAACCATCCATTGTTAGCCCAAAATATGGACAGTTGAGATGGTTTATAAAAAAATAGGTTTAACCAAAAATCCCCAAAACCTTGAAATTTGAAAATACATGAGAAATACAGTGCACTAAGGGATTGTGTGAATTATCACTGTTTGTAGTTGTTGGGTAGACCAACTGGCTCACTAGTGTTACCTACTACTAGGGCACAAAAAAATAATTGAGTTCAAGCTCTACCCTTTCTCTCTCTAACTCTTGACATAGAAAATTTGGATATATCAGTTATTTCGTGGAAAACAAATTAAAAAGAAAGAAAAATATTTTCTTTTGACATGACCGTTTTAATTAATCAAATAATTAAAAAATAGTTAATTCTATAAAATAATCATTAATATTTTATAATTACAATTCTCTAGTTAAAAAAATAAGAAAATTATTGTCTAATAAATATAAGATTTTCACTTGTCATCCAAACAATACTTTAGCACTAATTCTGATTTTCAATAATACCCAGTAAAAGAATTCATTAAAATTAAAATTTCCTATTTCCTTATCATAGAAAGGTGCTGCAATCCAAATATGATATTGGGATTACGAGAGTCTACACAGCCAGTCCCATGATCTTAGAAGGCAGGCTATGCCTTGATAGAGCTAACTAACAAAGCCCCCAACACACCAAGTGCCTAGAGAGGTCTAATTATAGGTGTTTTATGTAGATCCAAGCAAAAGATCTCACCCTATATCTATAAGAAAATTTAGGCCCAGGTTCAACCCAGGAGCTTCATGGCCGGACCCAATCTACACAAATGAGCTGGACTTGGGCCAGGGCCAAACGGCCCACTTAATAATCAACTCTTGCCCATGATGGTGTTCAAGAGATCTCTTCCAAATTACTTAAAAATTTGATTTTATCAATCAAATGAAAGAATAGGGACCTTAATCTTAACTTACATGAGCACCATATGTGTAAGGCATCCAACCCATCCAACAATAATATCCCACCTACCATGATAACTATCAAACGTCAGGCTGATCTGATCATCAGGTGGCCCACTTGTGAATAACAAGCAATTTTGGCCGTGTAGATTGTTTCTATGGTGTGGCCCATCTGATTATTAGATCAGCCTGGCATGACCATCACGGTGGGATTCATCTTTTGGACGGTTCGTGTGTCATCCAAGCGTCACATGGGCCCTCATGCTCAATTCCACCGCTTTCAGTGAAAGGATAAATGGACGAGGGCATTTAGGTCATTTTACTTCTTAAAAAAAGGACAGTCTTGTAAAATCAGAATCCTGGAGGGACCGCAAAAATCTGGGAAGCCGACTTGCGTGTGGTGACTCCAAATCCACCCATATCCCTGGGGTTTTAGGTCTGCTCTTTTTTGGGCTGTTGTGGCTTGCTAGAGTTTTAGGGGACGCTTATTACCTAACGGTGCTCTGTGGGGCTATCATGATATATATATGTTTTATCTACACCATCCAATTATTTTTTCAGATCACTTAAGGGCATGAGCCCAAAAATGAGGCAGACCCAAATCGGTAGTACACCACACCATAAGAAAACAGTGGTGATTGAATGGGCACCATTAAAACTTCCTAAGGCCCACTATGGTGTTTATTTGCTGTCAAACCTATTGATTAGGTCATACAATCCTGGATGAATAAGAAACACAAATATCAGCTTCATTCGAAACTTTTGTGCTGGTAGGAAGGTTTTAATGGTGGACGATCAGTCACCACTGTTTCCTGTGATGACATGGTTTCATGAGATTTGATCAGCCTCATTTTTGGGCTTATGTCCTAAAATGATCTATAGAAATGGATAGACAGCACGGATAAAATATTTACATCACGGTGGAGCCCGCACAGTCCGGGGCGGATTGCGTCCTACCCTGTCCGTCTCTAGGCCCGAACGGGCAGTTCTATGGGCAGGCTCACCCTGATGGATCTATACATCCAAGCCGTCAATCCTTTTTCTCTTATTATTTTAAGGCATGAAAAGAAAACTGAGGCAGATCCAACGCTCAAGTGGTTTTGTATGGTCTATTTAAGCATTGGATCTGTCTATTTTTTATGTTCATGCCTTCAAATGATACAAGAAATTGGATGGAGGGCTTGGATGTACAGATACATCAAGGTGGGCCCACCCACAGAACTGCCGGTTGGGGACTAGAGATGGGCAGGGGTAGGACGCAACCCGCGTCCCTCCGTGGGAGCCAATGTGATATATATGTTTTATCCCAGCCGTCCATCAATTTTAAACAATTATTTTAATGTATAAGAATATAAGAAGAAAGGAGATCGCAAGGCTCGAGTAGACCACAGCGGAGTGGTGAGCCCTGTTGAAACTTTCCCGGACCCGCCATGTTATTTATTTGCCATCCATCTTGCATTTAATATCCACTGAACCTTCGATCTCCTTTGGGACATGATTCATTTTTTGTCTAATGCACTACAATTGATCTCGAAAAATGGATGAACGGTGTAGATATAATAAATACATCTTTGTGGGGCCATGTAACTTTGATCTACATCAGCTGTATAGCTGGTATGTGGTACACCAGCCAATCCGCTTCCGTAGTACCCAGTCGCATCCATCTGTTGACAGCGTCAAAGACAATCTGCCTCAGTCTTAGTCCCACGTAGCGTTTCATGGAATGCTCTGTCCCGATGGAGATTCCTGCTGAAGGCTTGTGGGAAATCCACATCGTTCATCCGTTTTACAAGCTCATTTTAAGGCACGTGACAGAAAATAATACCGATTCAAAACTCAAGTGGTTTACACCAGAGGGAAAATTAGGAAAAGAAACACCTACCGTTAAAACTTTTCTAAGACTCTACCTTAATGTTTATATGGCTTCCAAATCATTTATAAAGTCATTTCCACACAGATGAACTAAAAGCTCACCAAAAAAACAAAAAAAAAACCCAGTAAAAAACATATGTGGACGTATGAATGGTGGTTGTTCAATCGCCATTATTTCCTCTGGTGTGGGCGGTCCACTTAAGTTTACGATCCACCTTATTTTTAGTCACATGTATGATAATCGAACCCCACCATTCTAATGATCCTAGCTGTACAATTGGTATCCTGCAAATGGATGGTTAAGAACACAAAGATGAACAAAGGCCAACAGTTTTAGTTTTCTTTTCTTTTTCTTTTTTTTTAAAAAAGCACAACTAAAGGAAGAGACAGGATCTCCCATATATATGCAATCTATGCAGCTATACAGCTATGATCACTCACACATGGCCCACCAGAATATCTGGGAAGACAGATGTTCCCAATGGCTGTGGTCTCACTTCATCTTCCCAGTAACGGCTGTTAACAGTCGCCTAATAAAAGCTGCCAAAGGCTAGCCCTGGGTTGGCTTCAGCTTAAATTTTGAAGTGTTTGGGCGAGGCCTGCCTGATGTGTCAGGTCTATTCAAAATTTTGATTTTTCCCAGCCCGAACCAGCCCGTTAATAGGCCAGGTCTATGCATATTTTTAAGACCCATATGAGTCTGACTCGGTCGAACCTGATCTGGTCTAATACAGTAACTGACCCAGCAACTCAACTTAGGACGGGACGAACCCGGTTGAGCTGCTGAGTATTTTACCAATGGTTTATATACCATGATATAATTATTCAGTTGTATACTGAGTACTCTTTTTAAACAGTGTTTCCTCGCATGACACTGCGACGAAGTTCGATCGTGTGATGCATTACATTATGATTTTTTTTTTTTTTTTCAAAATCTTGCCTCTCGTTGGACCCAAGATCTCAAAGTTGAAAGCGATGATCATGATGGGAAAGTGGTCCCAACGATTCAGGCGATCAAGGGCCGCAGGCGATCGGATCGGAGTCAAGAAAACATTCTCCGCTAAAAAAATGATTCTCCAAGAAATGATACCAATGTTAGTAACACGAGAAAATGAAAATAAATGAAATATGATGAAGATCCAAGAGCAAACTAAATGATATAATCTCTAAAGACATTTCAATGTAATCATAAAAACATAAAGATTGAAGGAAATCGGTGAGAAATTCTAAGGATATCGCGCCGCCTTGAAAGATTGAAGCGGCAGTTCATGGTGCAGGTGCCACATGGTACATGAGATCTGGGCCATTCATCAGTCATTCCCCGGCCAAAGATCAACGTGTGGACGGTTACAAAAATGGCTAACGTCCCACGATCGACTTCCACATGAGTGGATCATTTCGAGTTTGAAGCCTGGGCATGTTTTCAGTGGACCCCATTTCAATGAATGGCCAGGATCTCACAGAAACACACCATGCACGCGCGATCACCTCTCCAAACCGGCTGACGGGCAATAACCATAGCAATTTTTATTTTTTTCTCAAAAAACCACCTTGTAAGGATCCATGATCGATATAGGCTAAGGCAATGAGCAAGCTTCAATGGGTTTCTGGTGATTTCATTGAGAGGCCTCCAAAGGTGATTTATAGCAAGCGGACTTACCCAATTTGTTAAATTGAGCTAACTAAAAAGTGTACTGTAGTAAAAACTTCCTGAAAATTATAGGTTGGACATTTCTCCTTTTCTTTTTTCCCTCTATTATTGGATATGGGATGGGATGTATTGGTCCACCTTGAAGAGATTCTGATTATTACGCATTGAATAATCGTTCCATAACCTTATCCCTCAAGTGGGTGTTGTGGGACCCACCTAACATGGTCCCTGCAGCACTATGATCACTGATAATGGCATGATCTGTCCTAATTAGACGGTAACTTGAAGTGTGTATAAATATCAATGACTTAATTTATATATGAAGTGCTTAAAAATGAGTTTATTTATTTATTTATTTTTATTTTTGTCTGTCTAACACACACATCCTGCATAGGCACTCAAACCCATGATCTCGATGTTGAAAACGGACTTTGTTTACTTCTGAGCCACAGGATATGTAACCAATAAGTTAATTTCATTTAAGTTAATCATAAAACATGTATTAATTGTTAGTAATCAAGATTGTTTTTGGTCTTTATGAGTACTAAAATACATCTTGATGTATTGCAATATGATATATTAGGACTTTATCCATTGAAAATGGTGTTTTTTTTTTTTTTTTTAATGACCCAAATCGTTTATGTTATAGGGCTCTCCTTCGATGAGTGAAGCCCGATATTTTATTTTTTATTTTCATATTAAATACTTCAACCCTTTGATTATACAAAGGTCATGGGACCATCCATTTTCAAAGGAAAAGCACCAAATTTTAAATGGATACAACAACTAATTTAAGAGATTTTATTCGTTGCCTAGTGTTGAGGGTTAAATATTACATATTATCGCCTATTTATATTTTGGTTTTATGAACATGATAATGCGTAATGTTCTATTTTACTTATGTTTGTGTTGTAAGGTGAATTTAAGAGCTTGGATTAAAATGAGTACTAAAAGCATGAATTTGATGCTCAAGAATCACCAAGGCAAGGGATGGATCTTAGGAGACCAAAATTGAAGAATTCACATGCCAAAGATCTAAGAAAACCAAGTGATAAATGAAGAGAATCAAAGATTTGAAGTGAAGAAAAGGAATCCTGAAATCGTCCTGAAAAAACATATTCTGAAACTTTGGGTCATTTTGTAACATTGCAAAGAGTGAAGTCTATTTTGAAAAACTACGTAGAGTGAAGTCTATTTTAACAAACTGCATAAATTTGAGGCAGTTTCTAGAGTTTTCCAACTATGTGTGAAAGTTGGAGTTTCACAACTATAAATAGGACTCCCTATAATGTTCCTAGGCATCATTTAAGGTTTAAGGAGTAGAGCAAAAGGTTGAAGAAGCCGTTGTCAAGAGTTTTTTTTTTTTTTTTTTTCTTCCTAGTTGTTTCATATTTTTCTTAAGAGACTTTGGTCTAATTATGTTTATGGTTAGTTAAACCTTTTAGTTAAAGCTAAAAGGTGAAGCTTATAGCATGATGGGATGTTTCTATTGCTTTGATTCATGTTTATGTTGAACTGCATAAATTCCAATTTGATATTTAAGAAATACTTTCAGTTTTTAATGATTTATTGTGACTCAAATTACAGTATAACTGCAATAGCTTTGAGTATCTTCTTTTCCTTATTTAAAATTGTGAAATTAGTAAGTCTTGTTGTTCACCATCATCCCGTGGGCATGGTAGGGTGATGGAATCTTTCCTAATCTTCACAATTCTCCTGCTTTGAGATTATGAGATTAGTAAATCATGTTGTTTGTCCTTGTCTCCTAGGCATGGTTTGGTGATGGAATCCCTGCCAATTATTATAGTTCTCATTCATTAAGAATTAGGTCAATGGAAGTTCAGATTTGATTTTATTGATATATTTTCCAATTGGATAGGATATGACTCTAATTTCAATTGTGTTACTTGAATCAAGTTAGAGGGCTCCCTGATAACTACAAGTGGATTCTTAGAACCCTAGTTCCCACCTTTAAATTTTTAATTTTAATTACTCTATTCACAATTACTCTTTTAAATATTTCAGAATTATTTCACATCTTCTTTTAGTTGTACTTCTAGTTAATTTCAGAAACGTACAAGTTTCAGTTTCCGTGGATTCAACCTCGGTCTTACCGAGATTATTACTACATCGCGACCATACACTTGGGGTTGTGAACACTTAGATAGATTCATTATAAGTCGACGATCCAGATTCAAAGGCTAAAGTCATGATATATCATATCACAATTTATTGGAATGTATTGAAGCAAACCCCTTTAATCCTAACAAAAAAGAAATATGATATCTCTAATGAATAATTATGATTAACTAAATCAAGAGAAGCTCGTCTTAACCATCTACCAAACAACACTAAAGATTATATGGATGGTGGTAAATAAGTAATTTGTCACAAAATGGATATCAAGAAACATCAATGTGAACGTTCATTTGATTGCCATCCAGCCTAGCAAATGTGACAGTGACCAATCTAAACTGCTTATTCATTGTGCACCCCACTGATCTAATCCCATCGTTAATGCAGGAATCTCATGAACCACATAAACCCGTGAGATTTTTCTTTCTTCTTTTTTGAAAATGGATGATTAAAGTAAAACAATCCACATTCAATCAATCCAATCAGACAGTCTGGATGGTACAGTGCATGTTCCTCCCTTTTTTGCTTTTTGTTTTTTCCATTGATGATTGGGGACAGATCATATGTCTCATGACATGAATTACCATGTTACATTTTTTCCCCTGCTAAAGTCTCATATGTTATGGCATCAAAGTCGGTGAAAAAAAAAAAAAAACAGAGAGGTACCATCATGAAGATGACCCGGAGTGGAAATGATCAGACTCATCAGCTTCTCAAATGAGCTATAAGTTGAAATAATAGCAGTCATTGTCTGACCCAATATATAGGTGGGGCCCACATTATGAGTGGATCAGCCTGATTTTATTAGTGGGACTCACCTTTTGCATGGCTTGGACAGATTGTGGGAAAAAAGGTGTACCATGATATGCTTTTTGTGGGTTAGGCATAATTGTTCCTCTGAAACTCTAACATTGAATGAGTTCAAATCATTGGGGCCTGTTTGAGTGCCACATAAAAATGATTTCATGTCATTTTAGTTAATCACAATGACGTATTAGAAACATGATTTTTGGAAGATTATTTTTAATCTTTACAATAATCAAACATGATTTACAATACATTGTTGTGATTAACTAAAACAAGTTGAGATGAATTTATTTTTAGACATTTACCAAACAGGTCTTGAGCTTTTTCCAATGTTGTATGACTTTTTTTCTAAAAGAAAAAACAAAACCTGTTTATCCTTGTTATGGTGCGATTAAATCATTGTCTTGTTGTACACATGCTGTTAATATGTGGAATTAATAAAATCTTTAGGAGCATGTTTGTTAAACACCTAAAAATGAGTTCATATCATTTTAATTAATCAAAATTGTATTAGAGATCATGACTGTTGCTCATACTTTTTAATCCTTACTAAAAAGAAATATTATCACTCTAATATATAATTGCTTTTAATTAAAATGGGATGAATACTTATTTTTAAGTGGCACCCAAACTGACCCTTAACTAATATGAATGAGAAATATTCCATACAACTTAACTTTTATGCATTGTACTTTCCACCTTTTTTCCTTGAAAAGAATACGACTTTTGTGGTTCAGTGATCCAGATGGGATAGGCCCCCAACGCTGATGGGAGTTGACTAAAGGATATCATGGTTATCATGACCCTTTGATCAGTGACTACAAATAGAGGGTTAGTAAAAAAATTGGAATGGTCTAAAATGCATTGTTGGATTCTTGAGCCTAGCTAGAAAATTTTGGAGAGTGCACAGTCATCACAGTGGAACACACATCAACAGTCTGGATCACACAATCCTAGGCTCCACTTATCAGGATTGTAATAATCATCAATGAGATTTTGAAAATCTTGTGATATTCTCATGAAAAATTGATCAAAACTTTTATTGTGAGATTTTCAACATATCAAAACTTTTAAATTTCTCATGATTGTGTTGGGATTTGTGTTGCAGAATCACACATATATGGATCTAGGATAGCAATCCAAGAGCATCAAGCAATCACAAGAGAACACAAAGATTTAACGTGGAAAACCCTTTCGGGAAAAAACCACGGCACAAACCGACAAAAATCCACTATAAAAATAGAAATTGTAAAGAGAAAGGACTTACCTGATTCAAACAACCTCAAATCTCACCCTTACTACATCCTTTGAAACCCTAAAACCCCTTTTAGAAACACCTAGAATATCTTTATAAAGCCTTAACATACCTTATAATGGCCCTAGGGACTCCTATTTATAGTTTAGGAAACTTCGCTTACGCACCTCTCTGAAACCACATCAAATTTATATAGTTCGCATAAAATTTATGCATCATCTGCATAACCTTCGACTGGTCAAAGGACCCCTTCGACTGGTCGGAGACCTTAGAAATTTCAGAAACATTGTTATTAGACTTCGAGTCGAACTTTTTCCAAAACTTTTCAGATTTAAGACATCCTTTTTAACAACAATCTCCATTATGTTTTCAATCTTCAAATGTGTAGCTTTTTTACCTCTTCTTTTATCTCTGCACCATTTCATAGTTTCTCGTGCACACTTCATCCTCCTTTTACACTATCGCCAAGCCTAAAGAAGTTGCACAGAACTTGAACTTCTCTGCAGGAACGACCTTGATGATCATGTCTTCCGGATTCATGTTGGTGTGAATCTTCTCCAGTGTTACACCTCATTCCTTAAGTACCTGTCGTATAACATGGACATCCAACTAATTGCTCCACCCGCTAGTACAAACGAGTAACCCGAAGTTGACTTTCTGGAATCTACACTACCTGAGTAATCTGAATCCACATACCATACCAACTTTGTCCCTTTCTTCTCAAAAGTAAAGACGTAGTCTTCTTACCTCGAATATATCAAAGTAACCATCTCACCGCCATCCAATGTTGCTTGCCGGGGTATTTGCTCACAACATCGATTGCATGTGAAATAACCGGTCTAATACAGACCATGGCATGCACTACCAACCACATTCGAATAAGGCTCATGAGACCTATCCTACTTTTCCTCATCTGTTTTGGGACATGTCATGAGGAAAGCCTTAAATTGATCCACGTAGGGAACGCTCACCGACTTTGTCTGGTCCATCACATCCTTGATCAATACCTATACAAGGTATTCTACTTGTGATTACCAAAACCTGCTCCTCTTTCAGTATCTATAAATATTACTACCGAGAACCTTCTTTGCAGCCCCCTGATCCTTCATCCTGAATGTCTCACTTAACCGAGTATTTAGTACATTGATTTAGACATGTCATGATTAGCGATTTACATGTCATCAACATACAATTCCTAACTCACCATGAAGGAATCAAATTTTATACCATTGCCTAGGCGACAGGTCGTACCACAACCTCCTTCAAAACTATTTTCTCAGCCCCTTTAACTTCGAACTGCTTTGGTTGCTTCATGTAGATTTGCTCTTCCAATTTTTCTTGCAGAAGTTCGGACTCTGCATTCATCCTTTCTAGCTCAAGATCTCATTGGCAACCAGTGCCAATACGAATCTAATAGACACCTGCTATTCCATCGGCACGAATATCTCTGAGAAGTCGATCCCTTTTTTCTAAGCATAACCCTTCGCTTCCAACCTCGCTCTGTATCTATGTTGTATCCCCTTGAAGATCCACTGCATCTAACCACTTTCTGGCCCACTGGAAGCTCTACCAGCTCCCATGTGTCGGTCTAGTATAATGAGTTCATCACATCGTCTATAGTTTCCTTCCACTTCTCAACACCAGGCTCACCTAGAGCCATCTGAATAGAAGACGGATCTCTCTCATCTGTAACGAAAGCAAATGCGATATTGAAGTCGACCATGTACCTCATCAATAACTTGCGATTTATGCGGTGTGAATCTTCTCATAGGTGACCGCTCCACCTTCTCCATATCTCTATCTGCGCGTTGCATCCTTTATGCCCTGCTCGCTCATGTTGCCATGCCCAGCATGCCTCACACGTGCAGAGATGGAATCCGCTACATTCACTGTAACTCCACCTTTTGAAGTGCTCCCGATTAACCTATAAAGATTACTGAGTCGTTGCACTTTCATGATTACCCGTGCCCCCTTGGATACTTTAAGAGCACCATCAATACCTATGAACTTACAGCCCATTGCCTCAAGTACATCCAGAGAAATTAGATTCTTCAAATCAGGAACGTGCCTGACATCAATTAAGGTACGCTCCACTCCATTAAACATCTTGATGCGCACCGTACCAACAGCCACAACATTACAGCAATGTCATTGCCCATAAACACCTGTCTACCATTGCACTCTCTGTAGCTGGTGAACCAACTCTAATGAGGAGTCATTTGAAAAGATGCCCCTGTGTCTAGAATCCACTCGCCCCTACGATCATCGTATGGCCGTCTGATCGTAGACATAGACAAAACATCACCATCACATCTTCTCAATGTCACGCCCCAAACTCGGAAACCGGGCTCACATAATTCCCGATCGCCGAATCCGGCGCTGACAGCCTCCGCAGAACCCCATTCTCGACTCCCAGCGCCCATTCGCCAGGTTCCGATCCTGGGATGCTACAAGGAGGATTTTGTACATCAGTTTGATTCGTAACAAGCATAACCAAAGGCATAACCCACAAACAACAACCAAAAACTCCATCACATTTCCACTATAATCAAAAACTTTACAAGTACAATGAGCATAAGGGAAATACAATGATGATAGACAAAAAAAAAACTCCTAAAGATCAGCCACGCGTCCAAGCCTCAGCGCTGCTGCGATCCAACGTCACCTGCACGCAACGGTCGTGCATAAGCTTATAGAAAGCTTAGAGGGTGGTGAAAGTGTATGCTCAAGGTGATAATGTAGTTATGCGGTATCAGAGTAATGCGGAACATACTGATGAATGCTAAGAATCCCACAAGCCGTACCAAGGCCATGCGGTGCAAAGAATGATGTCGGCCATACCAAGGCCATGCAATGCGAAATGCAAGTCAAGCATACAAATCCTCATCTAAGTCCACATGTCAATACGGCTCAAATCTGGAATATCACCGGGGTCTAGTACACTCCAAGCCAGATTGCCGCCCCATCGCGCGCAATAAGGTGAGTGGAAAAGACCTCACTATCCGCCTGCCAATATCGGGCTCGGCTCGTCAATAGCGGACCCATTCCTCGAGCTGGTCAGACTCAGCCTAGCATTGCCCCCTACTCTCGGGCGGGTAAGGCCGCACCCCCTTCCAACCGACCGGACACGGTGGAAAGCGCAACCGTCGGTAATCGGCACTCGGCGCTCATGCATCCACTCGGTGCAGGCGTTGGAGCAACCTCTGGTACCATAAGGGTTTAGGGACTTTCACCCAGGATATCTATCGCACCCCATGTAGAACAGATTTCGGTATCCCATCTGGCCATCCACGATACGTCTGTGGAGGCCCCGATGTCGCTAGGGCGTACGAACCATAACACACAATGCGAATGCATGAATCACACTATCCAGTCATGCAATAATCCTGCGCATATCGTGCGGTCATGTAGGGCAACACCCCTGAGGGAGCCCCTAAACAATCTGCCCAAAGGCATATGCTATGATCAGTCATTTCTCATATCAAGCATACGTATGATGCATATGCTCATGAATCATGGAATTAAACATGTTATATAGGATGGATGACATGCATAACGAAGGTGGGCCTAGACGACCTACACATAACATGCATGGGCCCAACAATGGGCCCTAGGGAAAGGCATAATGCGGACATTTAACCAACATTATACTTGCAATGTGGACGTCAAACCAACATTGCTCCCTAGGCACGACTGCCACAATTATCATTACATAAATCATATTGGGATTACACATTGCAATGGACCTTAGGTATATCCCATTGGGCCTTCAATATATCAAATGGGTCGTATCATATGGGCCTCATATTCATCAAGTGGACCACGTCAATGGGCCGCACCAATGGGCCATAACCCGTGGGCCTTAGAATGCATCAAATGGGCCTACTCACATGGGCCTTATGTATATCAAATGGGCCTCGCCAATCGGGCCCCCCATATGTACATCAAATGGGCCTAAACCCATAGGCCCCAGAACATTTTTTTTTTAATGGGCCATAACCCATGGGCCCCTAATACATCAATGGGCCTCGGCCCATGAGCCTTACATCTATACCAAGGTGGGCCTCAATTACAGGCTATAAACAAACTAAGGTGGGCCTCCCACCAATATTATATTAAACAGGATATAATATATAATATATACATATAATACATATGATATTATATATAATATAATATTATACATATATATATATACACACACACACGCACACACCACACACGCACGCATACACGCACGCATACACCCACCCATGCACGCACGCACACTCACCACAGTGGGCTCCACCGTCCAGGCGGACGGTGGAGATAAAACACTTACATCACTGTGGGCTTCATGTGGGGCCCATCATATTGTTTCTATGCCATCCAACTCATCTATAAAGTGATGGGCCTAGATGAAGGGTGAAAACAAATTTCACCCCGATCCAAAACTTGTGGACCCCAAAAAGATTTCAAAGGTAGAGGTCTAATCCCACTCTGTTTCTTACGGTGTGGGCCACTGAGTCTTGGATCTGGCTGATTTTTGGGGTGGGCCCACTTCAGAGGTGACCTGACCCATGAATGGTTTAGATGGCATCTGTAAACATCAAGGTGGGGCCACACCACGGCCGTGGGTGGCTGGCGAACGTCCGTCCGCCGGGCCGTCTTGTGGCGCGTCTGCGCTTTACGACACGCAGCGCTGTGTTGCTTATTTTTTTTTTTTGATTTCTTGTTTTTCAGTGGTTTCGCAGGAGGTGTCCACATCTAGACGATCTATTCGTCCAACGGCCTCCCATAGCTACCAGCAAAACAAGCCCAATATTGGGCTGTTTCGACGTATAAAAGGGTTAGGAAAGGTTTCAATGGTGCAAACCTCCATTTGCCATGGTATGGCCCACCAGGACCTCGGATTGACACCATATTTTGGTTCAACGCCTAACCTAAGGCTTAGAACGAAATGGACGGCGTGGATTTAATACATGCATCAAGATGGAGCCTACTCAAGTGGCCCACCTCATTGACTTGAAACCAAGCTGATTTTTTGCATTTCAACCGAACGTCCAGCGTCCGTGGACGCTGGACTTTGTAAATACATTAGAGGTGGGCCCTGCTTAGGTGGGCCACCTCATTGAGTATGGTGTGGATACTAAGCGCAAAGTGGGCCCCACTTGTAGATGGCTTGAGTAGGATGTATGCTTCAGGGTGGGATCCATCCAAGTGGGCCACATAACCTCATTATTACAAAAATAAAATAAATAGAATAAATAAGATAAAAAGGGAGAGAGATAGAGAGTGAGACCGTGTGATGGAGGGACCCCGGCACTATGGGCCCTCCCTTGCACTAAATCATACATCAAGTGGGTCCCATTACATGTGGGGTCTATGGAATCGAAATTCGACGGTGGAGATCCCTTCTCCACTTAAAATAAACGTTCTAGATGACCCTAAGCATGTAAGGAAATAAACATCATGATGGGGTCCATGGAGAATGGCCCCATCATGGAATGATCATGATGATCCAAGTGGGCCATTGGCCACATCATAGGGTCCAAAGCGAGATCCAAACCATCGATCGATTGGCCTCACTTGGCCCATCTAAAAAAAAATCAAAATCTACCCTATCAAGACACCCACCCCTTGATCTTCTTGCTCCCTTGGCTTCCTTAGCTCCTTGTGCTCCTCTTTGATGGAGGAAGATGAGAAATGGATGGTTGAGATGAAAGATGAAGGGGTGGGAAATGGGCCACACTTGAAACTTGAAAAAAAAATGGGAGAGGGTCTCATACGTATGGAATTGCTTAAGGGAGAGTTGAAATGAGAGAGAGACTTGTAAGGGAGAGAGAGAGAGAGAGAGAGAGAGTGATGGGTGATGGAGTGATGGGGGATGGTTTGGGTTGAAAAAAATTGTAAAAAGGGGGTATGGTTGATGTTGAAAATGGGAAAAGAGGAGTGGTGAGGTGGAAAGAGGGTAGACTTTTGAAAAAGGTGGAGATGGGTTGTTGTACTTGAGGTATGGGATGCTTTAATGGTTGATTGATGAGACTAATTGTAGAGATTCCCTCGAAATCCGCAACGCGCGGTGTTTCTTCGGAATAAACGCTGATCGGCATCTTCTTGCCTGGGTATCGGTTCGGTGCGCAAGTCACGGCATTGGAACCGCGGCGACGACGCGGTCGCTATGATATAACTTTCGGACCAAGCCGACGTCGGTGCGCGGGACCTGGCTTAGGATCGGGCGCAAACACCGAATACGGTGCGAAGGTTGCCGAAATTTGACCGGAAGGACCGCGGAAGCTAACGGAACAGTACGGATTAGGATACGGGTCTTACACTCAATCCATCTAATGTGGCAGCATTGGCCTCCCTGTATGAAGCTTCAAATTCTTCTCTCTTAGATTTAGGATTTATACATTCTTTCTTTATGTGTCCTTCCATCCCACAGTTTCAGCACTTTAACTTACCTTTGCCTTTGCCTTTGGATACAGATCTAGAACTTAAAGATCATGTACCTTGTTTAGAATTCCTGGCCCTCATAAACAATGCATCAGAAGATGTCCCCGTGTCGTCGTTAAGCTTTCTCATGGCCTTCCCTTGAAGGGCTGAGATAACGATGTCGATACTCAGGATTTTATTCATGGTGCACATTGTGTCCTTGAATGATTCATACGATGCCGGAAGAAAATTCAACAACATACATGCTTGTTCCTCATCTTTCATCACTTCCTCCATATCCAGCAATTTGCTAACCAATTTATTAAGTTCCTGATGTAAGCCTCCAGATCTCCACACTCTTCCATCTTGAAGTTATACCACTGACGCTTCAAGTGTATGCAATTTTCAAAGGATTTTTTCGTATAAACATCATCTAACTTCGCCCATAACTTAGTCATAGTTTTCTCCCTTATGACATTATAGAGAACCTCATCCATGAGACATAAACGGATCGAAGATAAGGCCTTCTTATCAAGAGTATTCCAATCATCATCAGTCGTAGTAGACTTTCACTCCTTAAGAGCACCATCTTCGCCTTGCTTGATTAAGGAACTGATCATCTTGATCTTCTATAGCTCAAAGTTATTTTTCCCTAAGTACTTTTTAATATCATACCTAGTGCTTACCATTATTGCTTATCTCTCAAATTCAGATCTGTGCCCCAACGATTACTCTAATACCACTTATTGGGATTTATGCTGCGGAATCACACAGATATGGATCTAAGATAACAATCCAAGAGCACCAAGCAATCACAACAGAACACAAAGATTTAACATGGAAAACCCTTTCGGGAAAAAACAATGGCACAAAGTGACAGAAATCCACTATGAAAATAGAAATTACAAAGAGAAAGGACTTACTCGATTCGAACAACCTCGAATCTCACCCTTAGTATACCCTTTGAAACCCTAGAAACCCTTCTAGAAACTCTTAAAATACCTTTAGAAAGTCTTACCATACCTTAGAATGGCCCTAAGGACTACTATTTATAGTTTAGGAAACTCAACTTACGCACCTCTTTGAAATTGCCTCAAATTTACGCAGTCCGCGTAGAATCCTTGCATCATCGACGTAACCTTCGACTAGTCCAAGACCTTAAAAATTTCAGAAACAATGTTGCTAGACTTCGAATCGAACTTGCTTCGACTAGTCGAACTTTTTCCAGAACTTTTCAAATTTAAGACATCATTTTTAACAATAGATTGTATATATATAAAAAAAATCATTGTGCTTTAATTTAGAAGTTAAAAATCATCTATGTAATAACTATACATTTATGTTTTCAAATTTAATTACTAATTTATAATACATTAGAAAAACATCAAAATATGAAAATCTCCTTCTAGTAGAAAATTTGCCAAGAATAGAATTTGTCATTTTGATCAAGATTAGAGGT
Organism: Magnolia sinica; assembly: GCF_029962835.1. Lineage (NCBI taxonomy): Eukaryota > Viridiplantae > Streptophyta > Magnoliopsida > Magnoliales > Magnoliaceae > Magnolia > Magnolia sinica. The sequence goes on along the minus strand of NC_080576.1, from coordinate 85,834,814 downwards.
ACAATAGGGTTAGGTTGACCTGACCAGACAATGAGCCCAAAAACAAGTAGGTTTGAGTCCTAATTTTATACTCATGGGATAGGTCTGGTGCCAAAAGTTAGACCACAATTGGTAAATGGGTTGTGTCGGTCCTCTCAATTCCCAACGTAATATAGTTTTTTAAATGAGTTCAGGCTGAAAAATTTCCAAGAACAAGATTTGTCATTATTATTAAGATTAGTGATACAATAGTTCAGTTCGACCTGACTAGTCATTAGATCCAACAACAAGTAGGTTTGAGTCTCAATTTTATACTCGTGGGATATGTGTGGTGCCAAAAGTTGGACCACAATTAGTAAATGGGTTGTGTCGGTCCTCTCAATTCTCAACCTAATGCAGTTTTCTAAATGAGTTCAGGCTGAAAAATTGCCAAGAATAAGATTTATCATTATTATCAAAATTAGTGATACAATAGTTGAGGTCAACTTGACTAGTCATTAGACCCAACAATAAGTAAGTTTGAGTCTCAATTTTGTAGTCATGGGGTAGGTCTGGTGCCAAAAATTCGACCACGGTTAGTAAATGGGTTGTGTCTAGCCTCTCAAATCCCAACCTAATGTAGTTTTCTAAACGAGCTCGTGTTGAAAAATTGCCAAGAACAAGATTTGTCATTATTATCAAGATTAGCGATACAATAGTTCAGGTTGACCTAACTAGTCATTAGACCCAACAACAAGCAGGTTTGAGTCTCAATTTTGTAGTCATGGGGTAGGTTTGGTGCCAAAAATTCCACCACGGTTAGTAAATGGGTTGTGTGTCTAGCCTATCAAATCCCATCCTAATGCAGTTTTCTAAATGAGTTCAGGTTGAAAAATTGCCAAGAACAAGATTTGTCATTATTATCAAGATTAGCAATACAATAGTTCAGGTTGACCTGACTAGTCATTAGACCCAACAACAAGTAGGTTTGAGTCCCAATTTTATACTCATGGGATAGGTTTGGTGCCAAAAGTTGGACCACAATTAGTAAATGGGTTGCGTCGGTCCTCTCAATTCCTAACTTAACGCAGTTTTCTAAATGAGTTCAAGCTGAAAAATTGCCAAGAACAAGATTTATCATTATTATCAAGATTAGTGATACAATAGTTTTGGCCAACCTGACTAGTCATTAGACCCAACAACAAATAGGTTTGAGTCCCAATTTTGTAGTCATGGGGTAGGTCTAGTGCCAAATGTTTGACCATAGTTAGTAAATGGGTTAAGTGTCGGGCCTCTCAAATCCCAACCTAATGTGGTTTTCTAAACGGGTTCAGGCTGAAAATTTGCAAAGAACAAGATTTGTCATTATGATTAGGATTAGCAATACAATAGGTTCAAGTCGACCTAACTAGTCGTTCGACCCGACAACAAGTAGGTTGGAGTCCCAATTTTGTACTCATGCGGTAGGTTGAGGGCCAAAAGTTCGACCAATACAATTAGTAAATGGGTTGTGTGGTTTCTCTCAAATCCCAACCAATGCAGTTTTTTAAATGGGTTCCACCAGGATTTGTCATTGTGATTAGAATTAGCAATATAATAGAGTCAGGTCGACTTGATGAGTCATTGGACCCGACAATAAGTAGGTTTGAGTCCTAATTTTATACTCATGGGGTAGGTCCGGGGCCAAAAGCTTGACCACAATTAGTGACGTAGCGATGGACATGATGAGGTCGATCATTGTCTTCCTCAAGGGGATAATTACTCTGAATCCACGAAGCTTCTCTGGACTTTTCACAGATATACCTCGAATCCACAAAGGAAAATAAGAAAATAGAAATAAATTTTAGAAATTCGAAAATTGATTGATAAATGATAAAAACAAATTTATAACCCTTTAAATAGTGATACCAAACCTTGGAAGAAGTTCAAAATCAAACTCCAACTCAAACTTCCTAAAATTTATGACTTACTATAAATAGTAAACTTACTATTTATAGCTGGTAATGATTTCTACTAGACTTCATGATTTTCAGCCAAAAATAGTAAGTGTCCTATTTGTCTTAACTATGTTATTCTCCTAAATTTTCTAAGAACATTTCGTGTTGGACATAACTCCTAAAACTCAATGGATCAAAAATTATGATTGAACTAAAACTTACTATAAATAGTAAAAATGGAAATAAAAAGGAATTTTGACTGTCGATCTGATGGAATCTCGGAAATTCAGCATGGACAACCCGACATAGAGGGTTGGTTGGATAAAGTAGCTTCTCCTACCCAAAAATCATATAAGGTATGTCAAATAACTCATTCTGGTCTTCGAGATAGGGCCGTTTTAAGGTTTTGATAGTTTGGATCATTTACGCCTTTGATCGGGTTTTCTCTGGTCCATCTTGGATATGAAAGTGTCCGTGACCCACTCTACATCAATTAGTAAATGAGTTGTTCATGGGTCCTCTCAAATCGTAGTTTTTTAAATGGATTTAGTTTGGGTTATATTAAAATGGACTGATTATGCCGGACTCAAACTTCGATCTTACCCAAGAAAAAATAGTTAACTAAGCATGGAGATTTGCATTTTTTTTTTCTAAAATGTGGTTACTAATCCATGGTGCACCCAATCAGGACTCAATTTTCATCCTTTAAATCCTGATAATATAAAAACTTATCCACTCTTCACTGTGCCTAGGAAAATGAACAATGAGCATAACCATTCTGTCGATGGCCCCCAACATGGATTGACCATGCAATAATTCGAACCGTAAGTATTGGATTAATGAACCAGTGAGCATATGGTTAAAAAAAGGAGCGATCAAATTTAACTGTGCATTTGCAGGTCACTAATAGGATGTTAGGATCGTAAGTATGGCCCATTCACAAAGGGGCCAACAAGCTAAACACTTTCGATCACTAACACCCATGGCTAGCACATGTCAAAGTAAGGTGGACAGTCACTATTTTTGATAGTTAGGTCACCGATAATTTAATGAACATGAATTGATTACCATAGACACTCCACCAAATAGGGGGATGATTGATCATAGTAGGAACTAGACCACTTGTAATCTGAAAACCTTACAAACCAACAACATGCATCTTAGAACCTATAAAAATTGTAAGCCCATAATATGCTAAGATTTATTCTTAATTAGGTTGGTTAAATTAAATAATATGAATGGTTGAGTCATGCACATGTACCTTTTTGCTTTTGCTTTATTTAAATGCTTAAAATTTTGGTTTTTTCCTTCAAAACTTTGTTTGAAAAATAAAAATACTTGAAAAGTTTAGTCCTATATTACTTGGAGAGGAAAAAAAAGAAAATTTATAAGTGTTCAATTCTCCATTATTCTTATTTGGAGAATTGAGAGAGAAGAAGGTTGGCTTGCATGTTCCAATTTGCATTGGAACACACACATGCACGCGGTGGTGGCTAAGGGTGTAGGCTATGAGGCAATGTGGCTATAAAGGTGCTAGTGGCATTAGTGGCATTCCACCAGTAAATACAGTTCGTTGTGCTATTTGGCCGATAAAATTTAACTATTACAAAGTTTTGGCTGATTGAATCTAATAGTTGAGACATACAATCATTAAAATCGGACCATTGTGAGAAATGAAGTTAAGTCACGTCACTTCATAAAAGACATAACCGTTTTGAATGGTTTCAGATGGATCTTTTTGAAATGTCTCTTTGTGAACGCACAACCTTTCATTTTCTATAAAACCCTTTTCATTTCGATGATAAAAAAATATCTTCTTCCAATCTTATCCATTCCTCTTCTCTCCTCTACAAGCATTCGAGTGGGTTCTTTGTTTTTGTAAGTGTTATGCTTTCTAGCTCCTATAATTGTCAAATTTTGTAGCGTCAAAACCTCTCTTGGAATCTGTGTCTTGTGTAACTCTTCTACATAATGAAGACTTTACATCACTCAAGGACAATGGTCTTTACTTCAAGAAATGCAAGATTCCATGGTCATGTTCGAGTACAACATCAAGTGACTGTTTAATGTTTAAGATTCATAATTCAAGCTCCAAGTCAAGATAAAGCCTTTTTACTTTGTACCTCAAGCTCATGATTCAAGATATTTCAAGTTCAAGCTTCTTAAGGCTACAAATTCAAGTTTGAATATTCTTCGAAAGGTCACAAGTTCTTGTGTAACTCTTCTACATAATGAAGACTTTGCATCACTCAATGACAATGGTCTTTACTTCAAGAAATACAAGATTCCATAGTCATGTTCGAGTACAACATCAAGTGACTGTTTAATGTTCAAGATTCATAATTCAAGCTCCAAGTCAAGACGAAGTCTTTTTACTTTGTACCTCAAGCTCAAGATTCAAGATATTTCAAGTTCAAGCTTCTTAAGGCTACAAATTCAAGTTTGAATATTCTTCGAAAGGTCACAAGTTCAAGCGTCATCATGTGTAATAATGTCAAGCTTCATGAACTTCAAAGAACGACTATCAACTGAAGAAAAACAAGTTTCAATGTTCATACATCATGGTTAAGGTATGAATGACCCTAGACTGACCATAGGATAGGTCATTTTGAATACATAATTCAATTAGATCATTTTATAAGTGAATAGACTGTTTCTCAACTAGTTTGGACTCTGTTCGAGTAGTCCTAGCACTGGCTTCACCAGCCCAAGAAATTCCTTGACCAGTCTTGGAGACTGCTCGACCAGTCGTGTGAATAGTGCTTGACTCGTTCTCGACTAGTCCTGCAGCTATAACTCAAACTCCAACAATTATTTTAGGTTCCACACGACCAGTCATGGACAGGTCACGACCAGTTCGTGGAGGTCTCTCGACCGGTCGTGCAGGGCTTACGACCAGTCGTGGAACGACTTTATCCAATTACACTCAAAATTTTAAAAATCTGTTGGTCCTATAACCAGTCGTAGTGTCCTCAAGACCAGTCATGAACATGATTTCTTCACTTATAAATAGAGCACGAATTTCAGAGTTTTTAATTCAATTCAAGATAAATCAATACGCTACTCTGAAAGATAAGTTAGGGTTCTTTTTAAGCTATATTGTGCTCATTTAATATTCTCTTAATTTAGCTTTGTTATATTTGATTTTGTATTTTATATTCCATTCATACTTGAAGAAGGGATTGAGGATTACCCTTTTTTTGAAATAAAAATCAAATAGAGCTAGCCCAACTTGATTTAATTGAAAATCAATTTAGAACCTAAAACCATTTCATAAGTGAGTTTGGACATTGAACTTCTACGTTGAAATTCTACTCCGATTTGGTTCTTCCGGATGGCATTAAAAAGAGAATATCCAGGTATTTTACATTATTAAAAATTTCTGTTTTGGTTTTTGAGATTGTGCTAGACAAATCTCTGTTTTGGTTTGTCTGAGGTGATCTAGAAAACTCAGAGTATGGGGTTTTTTGAATTGTGTAAGCCCACTTGAAATACACAATCATGAGGGTTTTAGGTGAACCTGAAAAAACCTATTTTCATAGTGAACGCTAATATCCACTATATGAGGGTATTAGGAGTGGAGTAGTTGTGTGGCTGTTTTTCTAAACAGTTGGTGTACACACAAGCAAACTACTATAATTTCTGGTCTTGTGGATTGATTGTTTATTTCTTTTTGGGGATGATTGTAATTTCCTTTTCGCATTGTGGAGAATGTTGTAATTTCTTTTATACAAATGTGGAGAATGTTGTAATAGCATAGATTTCTTTCCTTGCTATTTATTTATTTATTCCTCTATATCAAGTTTGAGTTTTTGATCCAAAAACCGTTCTAGTAAGGTTGTCGTGCCATAAACCCTTGGTTTTTATGGTGTAAGGTTGTCCTTAGAACACCATCTATATCAACTTCTCAATACTCGTACATTTGAGGTTGTCTTTAAATTCAGCATTGTGGGATTGTCTATTGCTATCTGTATTTAATTTATTTAAATTCCTCTGTTAAGTTCTAATTTGGCATAAACCTATTCAACACCCCCTCCCCCCTCTAAGACAGATACCTCGGCCTTTTCAAGTGGTAACAGAGCCTAATAGCTCGTTTTTATTGTTATTACTTTTTGGATTAATTTCCTGAGCTAATCGATCTGAGCTTTATAAGATGTCAAATTTTGATAGCCTATCAGTCACTAGGCCTCCACTATTTGATGCTCCAATTATGCCTATTAGAAAGCTAAAATGAGGATTTTCTTAAAATTTATGGATGATAGCGTGTGGCAAGCCATAGTGACTGAATGGACCCCTCCTACCACTAAAGTAATTGGCATCAATGGATCTAAAATTATGAGAGTTACACCTTACATCTCTTGGACTACTCTTCAGAAAAATAAGAGTAGTGCGAATGCAAAGGCTTTAAATGCCATAACTTGCAACTATCACCGGATGAATTCAAAAGAATTATATCCTCTGATATTGCAAAGCAAGCCTGGGATATTTTAGAAATGACACATGAGGGAACAACAATCGTTAAGAAATCTAAAGTGCAAATTCTCACAACCAAATTTGAGAAAATACGTATGGAGGAAAGTGAAACATTCATGGACTTTTATACTAGATTGAATGACATTGTTAACTCTATGTGGGGTCTTGGTGATAAAATTTCAGAAAGCAAAGTCTGTGCAAAGATACTACACTCACTACTTGAACGGTTCAATTCAAAGGTGATTGCAATCCAGGAACTTCGTGATACGGACAATATGAGGGTAAAAGAATTAGTTGGGTCATTACAGATCTATGAGTTAAACTTTAAATCTCCTAAAGGTAAATCCATCGCCCTTAAATATTCTAAATGTATTTCTCAAGAAAATAGTAATTCTGATTTAGAAAATTCTGAAGATGATATGGCCCTTTTAGCTAAAAAGTTTTATAAGATTTTCAAAAGTAAAAAGAGGGTTGATTTTCAAAAATCTAATGATAAGAAAAGATCTAAATCTAAAACTTGGAAATGTTTAAAAGATAGTCAATGTTACAACTACCATGAATATAGGTATTTAGCGAACAAGTGTCCTAAAAAGGACAAACCTAAAAAGAAAGGTATGTTGGTTACTTGGGATGAATCTACTGGTACTGAAGCCTCTTCTGAATCAGAAGATTCTGAAACCGAGTCGGGTAATGAAGTTAAAGCCCTTATGACTCTAGCCAAGTTCACGGTTTCAGATAATGATGATTCAACTAGTGAAGAAAATCTGAATAATGATCATGAAAATGAAGAATATCTTCAAGATGCTTATAATGCCCTATACAAGAAAAGTTGTAAGATTGCGGTAAAACTACAACTTCAGAAAGAAAAGTTTTTGAAACATAAAGAAAATTTTGATACTCTTGTTTTAGAAAAATCCCACATTTCAGATTCTTTTGAAAAAACTAAATGCGATTTAGATTTCAAAACCTCCCTTATTGAAAATCTAAAATCTGAAAATGAAAAACTAAAACTTGAAGTCTCTTCACTTGTGAGTTTAAAGGATATATGGAGATATGCTCAAGGCGATCCTAAGCTAGAAAAACTATTATCTGGATCTAGAAAATGTGGCGACCGATCTGGTTTGGGCTACGACAAAAATATTCCTCCCAAACATAAGAATACTCCTCCTAAGTTTGTGAAAGGAGAGTCTTCAAACTCAAAAGGAAAAAGTTCAAATCAAAATTATTCTAAAAATGTTAAAACTTTTCAATCCTAATTGTTGAGAAAATTGAGCTAAAGGAATAACTTTTCAAAATTATTCTAACCTAGGGTGTGAAATTTTAAATAAAAATGGTTCTGTAATATTAACTGGTTACAGAACTTCTGAAAATTGTTATATTCTAAGTGACTCTAGCTCATCTAATTTATTGTGTCACATGGTCCATGCTAATGAGATTGAGTTATGACATAAACGCCTTGGACATGTACACTACCGTAACTTGTATAAATTGAGCAAAAGAGAGTTTGTAAGAGACCTACCCAAACTACAAAAAATAGATAAAATATGTGGCGAATGCCAGATTGGCAAGCAAACTAGGAGTTCTCACAAAAAGGTGGACTCCAATGCCACATCTAAAAAACTTGAACTCCTCCATATGGATCTTATTGAACCAACTAGAACGGACAGTCGAGGTGGTAAAAAGTATATTCTGATACTCGTTAATGACTTTACCAGATATACTTGGGTAGTCTTCTTAAGAGACAAATCAGAAACTCTCGATGAAGTTAAAATGGTACTTAGACGTATCCAAACTGAAAAAGAGACTCAAGTCTATAAGATCCGTAATGATCATGGATCAGAATTTGGGAATAGCGGTTTTGAGAAGTTTTGCAGTGATCGGGGAATATCACATGAATTCTCTATGCCCAAAACACCACAACAAAATGGTATAGTAGAAGGAAAAAATAGAGTGCTTCAAGAAATGGCAAATGTTATGTTAAACAGTATGAAGCTCCCTAAAAATCTTTGGGCCGAAGCCATAAATACTGCATATTATATAGTTAACCGTGTTTATACTAGAAAATCAAACGGTAAAACGGCTTATGAAATGTGGTTTGATAAGAAGTCTACTGTCAAATACTTTTGAGTTTTTGGCAGCAAGTGCTACATTTTACATGACTAAGAAAATCTAGGTAAGTTTGACACCAAAAGTGATGAAGGGATATTTTTAGGGTATGCTCTGAATAGTCGAGCATATCAGGTTCTTAATAAGAGAACCAGTGTAATTTAAGAATCCATTAATGTGATTATTGATGATCACTTGAATACACCTGTTTCAAGTTCAGCTAATGATGAAGTACTTCTAATTGATAAACCAGATTCTTTATCAAGTCAAAATAACTCTGAACTAAGAACTATTAAAGACCATCTAACTAATCAAATTCTTGAAAACCTTCTCACTAATATACGCACTCGTAGACAACTAGAAAATATGTGCAACTATGTGTGTTTTACATCCCAGATAGAACCGGCTAACGTAAAAGAAGCTCTTACTGATGAAAACTGGATAGTTGCGATGCAAGAAGAGCTTAATCAATTTGTTAGAAATGATGTTTGGTACTTAGTTCCTAGACCTAAAGATAAACATATTATCGAAACTAAGTGGATTTTTAAAAATAAGTCTGATGAAATTGGTAATATAATTCGAAACAAGGCTAAACTAGTTGTACAAGGATACACTCAAATTGAAGGCATTGATTATGATGAAACCTTTGCCCCAGTAGCTCGTCTTGAATCAATCAACTATTTATATCCATTGCTTGCTTTAGAAAGTTCAAAATCTATCAAATGGATGTAAAGAGTGCTTTTTTAAATAACGATTTGCATGAAAAAGTGTATGTTAAACAACCATTGGGTTTTGAAGACCCTAAGAATACTGATCATGTCTATCGTTTAAAAAAGGCTCTCTACGGTTTAAAACAAGCTCCTAGGGCATAGTATGAAAAATTGACTAAGTTTTTACTAAGTCATAACTTTATAATGGGAAGTGTTGATAAGACTTTATTTGTAAAGAAACATAATGATCACATTTTAATAGTACAAATTTATGTTGACGATATTATTTATGGATCTACCTGTGCTAACATGACTGTTGAATTTGCAGATCTTATGAAATCTAAGTTCAAAATGAGTATGGTTGAGGAATTGAATTATTTCCTACGGTTGCAAGCTAAACAGCAACCTGCTGGTTTCTTCATTTCTCAAACCAAATATGCTCTGGACTTAGTTAAAAAGTTCAGATTTGAGAATGGAAAAAATTTTGATACTCCTATGAGTATGACTCTAAAACTCTCAAAGGACTCTACAGGTAAGAAAATGGATCCTAAATTGTATCACAGTATGATAGGTAGTTTACTGTATTTAACTACAAGTTGACCTGATATTGCATTTAGCGTAGGAATTTGTGCTAGATATCAATCTGACCCTAAAGAGTCACATTTAACTGCTGTCAAGTGAATTATGCGATATGTCTCAAGCTCAGCTAATCTGGGTCTTTGGTGTCCACATGATATTAGTGTTCAATTAGCTGGTTACACTGATGCTAATTGGGCTGGTAACGTTGATGATAGGAAATCAACCAGTGGTGGTTGTTTCTATGTTGGGAACTGTTTAGTTTATTGGCAGAGTAAGAAACAAAGTTCCATATCGCTTTCAACTGTTGAAGTTGAATACATTGCAGTAGGCAATGCATGCACTCAACTTGTATGGATGAACAGAATATTAAGCGATTACGGAATTACACAGGACTCTATGGTTTTATATTGTGATAATTCTAGTGCAATTAATATATCTAAAAATCCAATCTAGCATTCACGAACCAAGTACATTGACATTAGATATCACTACATTCGTAAGTTAGTAGAAGAAAAGACAATTACTTTGGAGTACATTCCGATCAAGACTCAACTTACTGACATTTTCATGAAACCGCTCGACAAAAGCAAGTTTTCTAAATTGAAATATGATCTTGGTATGTGCAATTTGAATTGATTATTCATACATTTTTGTATTTTAATGTATATATATATACATATATATATATATGTTAGTTTGAATGTTTAAATTTTAAAATTTTATGAAAAATGCACATTTTTGGCTGTGCACGACTAGTCGAGTACATACTCGACCAGTCGTGGCATGACCTATCTAGCATGTACACGACCGGTCGTGTAGCTCAGGTTTGACCTTTGTTTGGGGAAAAATCCTTCTTTTCTTCATTTGGGCTTCTTCTCTAACGGGTCTTAGCACGACCGGTCGAACCCATCTCCATAGATCTTCGAGGTTAGTGCTTCATTTCCATGTTACTTGTAGATTCAAGTACATATTACTTCTTTTTCATCTTTGGAGTGATTTATTTCTTGTTTCCTTGGGGTTTTTGGGGTTTTCTTCTCCAAAATCGGATTTTGAGAAAACCCACTCCATCTCTTTTACAACCTTTTGATTCCTTGATTTGCTAGTTGCAAATGGATGGTAGAGGTAAAAAGAAAAATTCTTGTGGTCCTTGAACATCTACATCGACACATATTATAAGGCGCCACCTTTAATCACCCGAAGATGATCCCTCCTATGTGCGGGATTTAAGGTTGCATAATGTAATAGTTGAACGACCTGTGCATGTTGAACATCTTTACTCCATTTGAAATTCTTCCTCTTCTCCAATCTGTAGGATGGGCTAACATTCCATATTGAGGTGGGCCGGCATACCGTTCTATTGCGCAAGCTATGCATGTATTTCTAATTTTTCAACTGAAAATTTAACTTTTATTATAGCAACTAGAGAAGGTCCATTTGAAGTAGACCGACATCTGATTTCTGGTCTAATGGACATACTTGTCAATGATGAAGGTATTTCAATTAGCACTCTAGTAGCTAAACCATCTGAATCAGAAAAACATATGCTTACTAGAGCATTGTGCAATATAGATGCGTAATAGAGTCAAAATGGAAATGTGCTTGCTTTAAAGTACTTGTTACCCAGATACAGGGTCCTTCACAGGATATTTATTTCAAATCTTTATCCACGTTCTAGTAACAAAACTGAACTCACCTCTTTCATGGTTCAGATTCTGCATTCCATCATCTCTGGTACAAATATTTGTCTTCCATCTTTAATCTGTCATTCCATCATATAATTCTGTCTCCATCTTGGACACAGTAATATCCCTTTTGCATATTTTATAACTGTATTGGCCACCCATATGTTAGTGGCTGTGTCTGTTGGAGAGGCTCCTATTTAACACCTTATTTTCAACAACTCAAATATAAACAAGATGAATTTGATGTTGGCCGTAGGCCAGGTCAATGTGGGTGGTGGTGGAGTTGAAGCAGTAAATGAAGAAGAAGGCGATTTACCTCCTGATGACATAAACATGGACGATATCTTTGATGAGATCGAATTAGATTCTGAGGCTGACCCTGATTATCAGCCTTCTAATTTCGCTGAGAGGTTGCATTCTCTTAAGGAACAGGTGGCTCAGATTCGTGTAACCTAGGATTCGCAATTTGCTTATACGCGTAAATATACGAGGTGCAAGGGTTTACATCAGATTGATCCATCTATTCCTGCTCCCTCTTCAGGATCTAATTAGTTTTTTTTTAAATCTTTGTTTATAATAACTTTAATGTTACTTGGTTTATTTTGTCTTGTGAGGTTATATTTGACCTAACTTTGTAGTACTTGGTTGAACTTGATTACTTATGTTTGAATTTGACTTGCTTATTGATTTAATATGTTGTCTATCTTGATAATTTATTCCTCAACACTCTTCTTATTCTTCCTTCTTTATATCTTTCCACTTCCATGTATTAGTTTCTTCCTTCGTTATATTGTGACAAAAATGGGGAGAAGGTTATCATGCTTGATGTATGATATGTGGATTGTGGATGGGTTGTTTGTGAATGATTCTATTTTGAGAAGGGGAGTTAAGTAAGGGGGAGTATTGTTGGAGGAATTGAAGTGAAATGATGCTTTGTTTTTATAACTGGTGCATGATTCTTTAACCAGTTTGTAACTGGTTTCTTTTTATAACTAGTGCATGATTCTTTATGCGTATAATGTTAATGTATGGAGTGTGTTTTGTCACAAATTTGACAAAGGGGGAGATTGTAAGTGGTATGGTTTCTAGCTCCTATAATTGTCAAATTTTGTAGTGCCAAAACCTCTTTTGGAATCTGTGTCTTGTGCAGCTCTTCTACATAATGAAGACTTTGCATCACTCAAGAACAAAGGTTTTTACTTCAAGAAATGCAAGATTCCATGGTCATGTTCGAGTACAACATCAAGTGACTGTTCAATGTTTAAGATTCATAATTCAAGCTCTAAGTCAAGATAAAGTCTTTTTACTTTGTACCTCAAGCTCAAGATTCAAGATATTTCAAGTTCAAGCTTCTTAAGGCTACAAATTCAAGTTTGAATATTCTTCAAAAGATCACAAGTTCAAGCTAATGATCTCAAGCTTCATGAACTTCAAAGAACGACTATCAACTGAAGAAAAAGAAGTTTTAATGTTCATACATCATGGTTAAGGTATGAATGACACTACATTGACTATAGGATAGGTCATTTTGAATACATAATTCAAATAGATCATTTTATAAGTGAATAGACTGTTTCTCGACTAGTCATAGACTCTGTTCGACTAGTCCTAGCACTAACTCGACCAGTTCAAGAATGTCACGCCCCAAACTCAGAAACCGGGCTCACAAAATTTACAATCGCCAAATCTGGTGCCAACAGCCTCCGTAGTACCCCATTCTCGGCTCTCAGTGCAACACACGCCAGATTCCGATCCTGGGATCCTACAAGGAGGATTTTCAGAAAAAAAAAATTTTGTAATGGAGCATAACCACAAGTATACCCAATTCACAAAAGCAACATCATCATCACATATCCACTAATATAATCAATTGAATACAATGCTGAAAGGAAAATATATATATCAAAGCTCCAGAAGACAGCTGCATGCTCCAAGCTCAACGCTGCTGCAACCTAACTCCACCTGCACGCATCTATCATGCATAAGCTTATAAAAAGCTTAGAGGATGGTGAAAGTGTGTGCACAAGATAAGTGTCAAGTATACCATAAAGCTCATAAATCATACATCATCGGAATAAGTTAAAATACTGACAAGATCATGAATCATACGATATCAGAGTAAGCGAAAATATACTGGTAAGTCCATGAGTACTATCAGCCGTACCAAGGCTATGCGATGCAAGACATAATAAGATAATAACAGATGCTGAGGATGCAAGGCAATAAGCAAATCCTGACGAGCCACAAATGCTATCAACCTCATCTAGGCCATATAAGTGCAAAAACATAATAACCTAAAATGCTAAGTACTGCAGATGCAATGTAATATGCAATGCGAATGAAATAACCATGCTAGAATGTGAAGTCGGGATGATAGTACGTAGTGTTGTAGGCTATGGGGTCCATCACAAGGGACTTCTATCCAAACCAGTCCCATACCTAAATTTGGATAGTCAGACTCAATGTGGTAAACTCCTGATCTCAGGTTAATCGCGCGCCCAACCGAAATCCTGGTCATGCGAAGGTACACGTAACAAATAGTTACATACTACCGGCCCGAGTGAATAGTGAATTAATGAATGAATGGATATGCAATCCCTGCTCAATAAGACCACATATTAGTACAGTCGCTCTCTGGAAAAATCACCGGGGTCTATTACACTCGACACCAACTGCCTCCTCCCTAGCTGTACGGCCTAGCGAGCGGAATAGACCACACTATCCACCTGACTAGTAGTCTACCAATATCTACCCGGCTCATCAATAGTAGACCCATTTATGAGCTGGTTATACTCAGCCTAGCTTATAGCCCCCTCACTCAGGCGGATAAGGCCACACCCTCTTCCAATCGACCACAACACAGTGAGAGATACGACCTCATGGTATAGGCACCGGCGCTCATATTCCACTTGGTCTAGACTTTGAAGCATCTCCTGGTACCAAGGAGGTTATGGGATTTTCACCTAAAGACATCCTACGTGCCCACAGTGCTAGAACCAAGCATTTTCGGTGTCCCATCTGGTCATCCACGATGTGTTTGTGGAGGCCACGACCCTGATGTCGCTAGGGTGTACAATGATCAAGTCACATATATGTGAGATGTATGAGTCACACTATCCAGTCATGCAGCAATCCTACGCGTACGGCGCGATAATGTGGGTACTCCGTCTCATAAGGAGTCCCGTAAATAGTCCGCCCAATGGCGTATGTTATGATTAAACATTTCTCATATCAGGCATACATATAATATGTATGAGCAGGAATCATAAAGTTATACTAAGCATTTTATATGGTGATGAACTATCCTCACAACGAATATGGGCCTTGATGGCCTACACACAACAAGTACGGGCCTATCAATGAGCCCTAGGGAGAAGTATAATGCGGATATTTAACCAACATTATCCTTACAATGTAGATGTCAAACCAACATTGCTCCCAAGGCATGGCTCGCCATAAAGGTCAACACATAAACCACGGTGGAATCACATTACAATGGGCCTCAACCCATGGGCTCCAAATACATCACAATGGGCCTCAACCCAAGGGCCCTATACACATCACAGTGGGTCTTAACCCACAGGCCTTTATACATCACAATGGGTCTCAACCCATGGGCCCTAATACATCACAATGGGCCTCAACCCATGGGCCCTAGAATACATCAAAATGGGCCTAATCACATGGTCCTCATATATGTCAAGGTGGCCTCAACAACGGGCCTCATACACATGACGGTGGGCCTCAATAACGGGCCCTCATACACATCAAGGTGGGCCTCAATAACGAGTCTTGAATACATCACAATGGGCCTCAACCCATGGGCCCCAAATACATCACAATGAGCCTCAAACCACAGGCTCCAAATACATTAAAATGGGCCTAATCACATGGTCCTCATATATGTCAAGGTGGCCTCAACAACGGGCCTCATGCACATGATGGTGGGCCTCAATAACGGGCCCTCATACACATGACGGTGGGCCTCAATAACGGGCCCTCATACACATCAAGGTGGGCCTCAATAACGAGCCTTGAATACATCACAATGGGCCTCAACCCATGGGCCCCAAATACATCACAATGGGCCTCAACCCACTGGCCCTTATACTTCACAATGGGCCTCAACCCATGGGTCCTAATACATCACAATGGGCCTTGCCAAATGGTTGGACGGTTTGGATACAACACATGCATCACACTGGGTCCCATAAGGATGGATGGCATAGATGAAGTACATACCTCATGGTGGAGTCCACACTAATGGAAGGTGTGGATTACAAAACATACATCAGTGGTCCCGTGTGGGGCCCACCATAACATGTATCTACCATCCAATCTATTTAATAAGGTCACACAGACTAAAAATAAATAATAAATAAATATTATATTTATCAAGACTTGTGGAACCAGGGAGGTTCCAAGGGTAGACGTTCAATCCTCTACTGCCTTTTGCTGTGTGGTCCAATTGATAGGTAGATTTACCTCATTAGTCTCAAGCCTTAAGGCTAGCCCGCCATTAGGATGGACGGTTTGGATGGAACCCATACATCAAAGGCGGGGTCCACTGACCGTCCAGCGGCCATGGCTGGATGGCATGTATAAAACACGTACACAGTGGGGGTGCCACCGTCTGTGGACGGTGTGGTGTATAACACATACATTCATGTGGGTCCAACCGTCCACTGCCTGTGGACGGTATGAATAAAACACATGCATCATTGTGGGTCCCACGTTGGGCCCACCATAATGTTGGAGGCCACGCATACCTAGATGAAAGGAAAAACAAATTTTATATGATCCAAGACTTTTGTGAAAAAGCCCAAATGGGTTTCAATGGCAGACATTCAATCAACATTGTTTCTTGTGATGTGGGCCACCTGAGTTCTCGATGGAGCTGAGATTTGGAGGGGGCCCACTTTAAGAAGGGGCCCACCAAATCAATGACTTGGATAACAAACATACATCATGGTGGGGCTGTGGGTCCCTACCGTCCGCCTACCCAACGCAGCAGGCACTGCCTGCGCCTCTGGCAGCAGCAGCGTCTGTGTAACACCCTGAAAATCGGGAGTCGAGTAGAAGTCCAACTCCTGAGTTTCAACGCATCACTTATGCAACATATTTAATGATGATTAAATGTTGTCTATATTAGTACATAAAACATGAATAAGATAAAGCTAAATCAGCAAAACATAATCCAGGGACAGTTATAATACGCAAGCGGAAGACTGACTCAAATATGTATAACTTTATAAATCAGTATAAGTCCCCAAAGTATGTATGCATTGCCAGGTCAATAATTACATGTATTATTCAAAATAAAAAATATCAAAAATGTAATAGTCCACTACAAGTATAACCCTGAAGCCCCGCCAATCAGAATGGCTTATATGAACCCGCCTGAATACTGCATATATGAGAAAGCATCCTCATCGTCTGCGAAGTCTGCCTCTGCCTCATCAGTCGGGTCTCCATCTTAACTAAGACAGAGTCTGGTTGGTGTTTAAAACATCGTCTTGTAACTTGAGAGTGAGTGATCAAGTTAGTGGAACAATAAAGCAAAGGTTAACATGTCTCAATTCAGTCAAGCGGTAATGATAAAACAATACAATCAAACATCCCTAAGTACTTTGATTAATGCAAGAATGGGATGTATAAATGATGCATGCCCTCGCCTGCACTCCCTCTGCAATCTTCATCTAACGGTCGCGCATGTCAATCACTTCCTCAGTGCTCTGCCCAACGCCAAACGGCACATGCAGTGCGGTGTATGAACGTGATTACCAAGTTCTTATTAGTCCGTTTCATACAACAGGATTGGAAAGCTAAGGTACCTCCCTTATATCAATTCCCAAACGATGATCCATTCTAGGGTCGTCAATCCTAGTAAATCTCATACGATGTTACGGTTCTAGGTCACTACAAAGGGCTCGTCACCTTATCAATGCAGACTTAATTTGTACTTTTGTTGCTACGTAAGGACTCGTCGCCTCTGCGCAGTCTTAGCGTATGCTCGAGGTCACTACAAAGGGCTCGTCACCTTATTAGTGTAGGCCGACAGCTCGAATACAGTGTCCCATACCATCGTATTCGGCTCACGAGGTTGTGTTGCTCACTGGACACTATGGGGAGGCTTGTCACCCCAGTGTAGGCCGACAGCTCAACTACGGTGTCCCACACCACTGTGCCCGGCTCACGAGTCTTAGCGGATCGAGGTATCAAGGTTAAAGGGGTTGTCATTGGTGAGTTTGGTACCTTAGATTTAAGCAGTAATGTCCATATATGGTGAACATACATCGGGTCAATCGGGTTACTTGATGAGCTCGACTAGTACGAGCACATGTTGAGTTGATCGTGGCAACCTTCGCACCATATCCGGCGTTTGCGTATGATCCTAAGCCAGGTCCCGCGCACCAACGTCGGCTCGATCCGAAACCTATGTCTTGGCGATCGCGTCGTCGCCGCGGTTCCAACGCCGTGACTTGCGCACCGAACCGATACCCAGGCAAGAAGATGCCGATCTGCGTTTATTCCGAAGAAACACCGCGCGTTGCAGATTTCGAGGGAATCTCTACACAATTAGTCCCACTAATTAACCATAAATGCAACCATACCTCAAAGTACTTCACCCATTCCCTCTTTTTCCAAAAGTCCACCATCTTTCCACCTCACCATTCCTCTTTTTCTCATTTTCAACCTCAACCATCCCTCTTCTCCACCAATTTCAAACTAAACCATACCCCTCATCACTTCTTTCTTACAACCATCACTCCACCCATCCCTCCACCCATTATTTCTATCTCTCCCTCTCATTCTCTAGCAACTTTTCCAAATTCCATGAGAAACTTCTCACATCCAACACTCTCCCTCTCAACTTCAAGTGTGGCCCACCCTCTCATCTCCAATCTCAACCATTCATCTTTCATCAACCTCCATTAATAGTGAAGGTAAGGAGCTAAGGAGTCCAAGGGAGCAAGGAGAAGGAAGATAAGGTGGGTGATTTTCTATTCTTTAGGGCCCACTTGTTGGTGGGACCCATTTGGATGTATGTGATCTAATCAAGAGGGCCCATAGTGGCGGGGTTCCTCTATCTCACAGTATTTCTCTCTCTCTCTCTCTCTCTCTCTCTCTCTCTCTCTCTTTCTTGTGATGGTGTGGATCCCACCAATATGTGTTATATCTACTCGTTCATCTACATCAGACGGCGTGGCCCGTCATATTGTAGGTGATGATCCACACCATCCACTGTTTGGATGGACCCAATACATTCCCTTTTCTATGTATTATATTTCATAATATATATATATATATGATATATATAATATATATGTATTGTATATATATAATATAGAATATATATACATAGGTGGGCCACGTCCAAGTGGGACCCACCACAATGCTTGTATTGAATGCGGATAGTCCAGTGGACGCTGGACTATGTGGAATGGTAAAAAGAAGTGCTAGTTCACGGCTAGCTTTAAAAAAAAAAAAAAAGGGGCAAAAGATGTAATAATAAAATAATATTTTTTTTTGGCCACTCATATAGGCCCCACTTTAATGCTTTTATGCAATCCAAGCCGTCCATCCCCTTCCACAGATCATTTTAGGCGTTGAGCATAAAAATGATCTCAATCTGAGCTTATGGTGGGCCATAGTATAGCGAGTAAGTTTCCTACCATTGAAATACACCCCGGTGTTGCTGTACATCAGAAAACCATTCAATATTGGTGTCAATAGACTTGTATCGAGCCTCAGGGGCCAATGAATGGTATGGATCTTCGACATGGCCCCGTTTGTGGAAAACCACAAAAAAATCCTTTTTCAAAAAAAAAGAGAAGAAAGAAGAAGCGCTGATTTGCTGACTGGTGAAAAATAAATAAATAAATACGGTGGGGGGTCACGGCCATTGTGGGCCCCACCTTGATGCCTTTCGACCATCCAATCCGTGAATTTGAGCTCCCCAATGTTATGCCTAGATACCAAAATCCAGCCTCATTCGTAACTCATGTGGGCCATACCATCTAAAATCATGTGAAGACACTGCCTAAATCATATAAAATCGCGTGGTGGGGCCTACCGAGTTTTGGATATTCTTGAAACTTGGTTTGTACTGTCATTTAGGTGGGACCGACATAATGGGTGGGTGGATTGTGAATCACATCTCGGTGGGCCCCAAAACAAAAAAATAAAAAATAAAAAATAAAAAATATATATATATTTAAAAGCAGCAGCGCTGCTGCTGATGAGGGCGGCCAAGAGGCGGGGACCCACGGCTCCATCCGTGGCCCCACCATGATGTATATTTTGTATCCACACCGCCCATTTGGTGGGCCACTGTTTGACATGGACCCCCTCAAAAATCAGGACACAGCTCGGGCGGCCCACATCACAAGAAACAGTGTGAATTGAACTCTACCATTGAAACCCTTTCGGGGTCCACAGAAGTTTCAGATCAAGCTGAAAATTGTTGTTCCCCTCCTCCCTTGCCCGTGTGACCTTATGAATAAGTTGGATTTCAAATGAACATTTCAGTGGGCCTTACCCAAGGTCCAAGTGACCTTATGAATAGGGTGGATTTCAAATAAATATTATGGTGGGCCCTAGGCCCATGTGGTGGAGCCATATTGATGTATTTCTGCGCCATTGGGGAGGCCCACCTTGATATATATATATAAGGCCCATGAGGTTAGGCCCATTCGACGTATTGGTGGCCCGTTGTCGAGGCCCACTCTGGTATATATATAAGGGCCATGTTACGAGACCCATTGTGATGTTTTCAAAGGCTCATGGAGTATGACCCATTGCAATGTACATAAGGCCCACTAATGCGGCCCACTTGATTTATATAAGGCCCATATGAGATGGCCCATTTGATGTATCTCTGAGAACTATGGGTCGAGGCCCAATGAGATGTATATTAGTCCATTGCAATGTGTGATTTCCTATGGTTTGTGTAATGGTGCTTTATGGCGGGCTAAGCCTTGGGAACAATGTTGGTTTGACGTCCACATTGTAAGGACAATGTTGGTTAAATGTCCGCATTGTCACACTCCTTAAGGCCACTGATAGGTTCATACTTATACTCTGCAGCCGTCTAGGCCCATTTCTGTGATACGCAGAGCCCATCCCTATATGCATGTTTAGTATAGATCCATGATTTATCATCATACGCATCATATGTATGGTAGTATGAGGAGTGATTGATCATAGCATATGCCTTCGACCAGATTATTTATGTCCCTGATAGGCGGAGTTGCCCAGTATGAGCGCATGGGTTACGTAGGACTGTTGCATGAGTGATAGTATGATTCATGCACTTGCATTTGTGTGATTGTAGTTCTTGTATGCCCTAGCGACATCGGGGCCATAGCCTCCACAGAGACACATCGTGGATGGCGGGATTGGAAACCGAAAATTTTGGTTTCAGCATACGGGCGCCATAGGCGTCCATGGGTGAAAATCCCTAAACCCGATGGTACCAGAGGATGACTCCAACGTCGAGACCGAGTGGGTATACGAGCGCATGAGGGCCGAATACCAGGAGGCCGCGTCTCCCACTGTGTCGTGGTCGGTTGGAAAGGAGTGTGGCCTTACTCGCCCGAGGGTAGGGGGCAATACTAGGTTGAGTTTGACCAGCTCGCGAATGGGTCCGCTATCGACGTGCCGGATAGGTATTGGCAGACTATTGGTCAGGCGGATAGTGAGGTTTCTTACGCTCACTTGGACTGTGCGGCTAGGAGAGCGACAGTGCCATTTGGAGTGTATTGAACCCCGGTGATTATCCAGAATGAGAACTATACTGATACATGTTGAGGTTTGGTATGCTTGAGTTGCATCTTGCATCGCATGGCCGTGTATGGCCGATAGCATTCATATCTTGCACCGCATAGCCTTGGTACGGCTAATTGCATTCATGTGCTCATCACCATGATTCCGCATCACTCTGACCTTGCATTTTGAGCACGTTTATATTGCGCACACACTTACACCACCCTCTAAGCTTTCTATAAGCTTATGCACGATTGATGCGTGCAGGTGACGCCAGGACGCAGTCGCAGCCATAGTCTGGCCATAGTTGGAGCGTGCAGCCGAGCTTCTGGAGTTTTGTTTCTTTGTTGCATTGTATTTCCCCTTTCTGCCTCATTGTACTCAAAAGTTTTTGATCATAGTGGATTTTGTGGTGGTGTTCTTGTGGTTATTGTTTGTGGGTTATGCTTTTGTTATGCTCATTATGAATCAGACTGATGACTTGAAATCCTCCTTGTAGTATTCCAGGATCGGAACCTGGTGAATGGGTGCCGGGATCCGAAAATGGGGTTCTACGGAGGCTGTCGGCGCCGGATTCGGCGATCGGGAATTTTGTGAGCCCGGTTTCCGAGTTCGGGGCGTGAACATACATCGGGTCAATCGGGTTACTTGATGAGCTCGACTAGTACGAGCACATGTTGAGTTGATCGACATGAAGTGCGTAAGCACTCCGTGTGGCCTAACCACTGCCGACATCCCAAGTACGGCATGGATTCATCGAACACGTCCTCTGTGGCGAAACAACCTTAGCCACCTATTCAGTGTCTGTTACTAATTACCTGGACTATACCGTAGTCCCAAGCACATTCAATTATAATAGATAATCTTATAAGATAATCAGAGCAGTAATGGATCAATAATTCCAATCATACAAGCATGTGAGCATTTGATGGATTTCAACTTAAACATAAATTCACACATATGCAGTCCCTAAGTAAAACAGACAAAGAATATAAGTTACATGAAGGAAATCATACACATCATTAAGGTAGTTGAGAATCTCATCTCAACACCCATGTAAAGTACAAATTACTATATACCTGTTCATTCAGACATTTCTACAAACACTTAGAGTACATGTTCCAACATACATGACGTATGTTAGTGATCGCACGTATTAGGGCAAATCCTTTCACTAAGGAGTCATCATGTATACCTCAACCATATGTCTACAACAGTTAATCATGGCAAACCCATACCTAGAATCCATACTCATACAAACATTTCAACAAACACATGAAATGCACTACTTCGACATAGTTTGTATGTACATGTAAAGCGAAACAGACAATGCATTTGGCATGTGAAATGGCACCCAGGTCAATAATAAATCATTAGTCGACATTGAAAGCCTTGAAAACCATAACCTATACGTTTATAGTCCGCACCTTACGCCGGTAAACGCATAACGGATTCGTTTTAGATACTTAGCCTTTGTCAACGGTAGATTGGCAACCTATAGCATGAATTAGGTTGGCTATTTCATAACTTACACTATCTGAAACCTTAAAATAGATTAGGGTTAGGTTTTCTTACCTAAAAACGGAATCGGAATCGCCTGTATAGTGATACGGGAATGGTGGTTGAGTGCGTGGAATAGCGGGATAGAATCCCAGGAAGAATCTCTAACTCTCACTCTCACTCTCACTCTCTCTTTTTTCCTTTTCTTTTCCTCTACTCTCTTTCTTAGGGTTTTAGAATTCGTATGGAATATGAGAGAGAGTGTTTAAGGCCCTTATAGAGGCCCATAACTGATGGGAATGGCCCCACAGCTAAGATATACTTAGGTTATATCCAAATGGCATTTGTTTCAGCCCAATGGAGCACTTCTGGTGGCCCCTTTTCTGCGTGCGGTTGGACTTAAGTTCCCTGACATTGGATCTAGGTCAGGCTGAGTTTTCGCTCCGATCGGATTTGCAGATCGACCGTGGCAGACCAGTTTCAATTCAATGGTCACGGTCACTCGATCAGGGCCACAAGAACATTGCCATGTATGGGACATTTTTCCTGATCCGAGGGTGTATTTGGGTCAGATTCTGACGGTCTGAATCCTTGTATTTGGCTCGTAAGCAACACGACTCAGATTATTTAAACTCGAATTTTATTTCTAAAGATATTCACATTTCTTACACACTTTGCTCCGGGCTCAAGTTGTGCATTTCTAGATACAATTAAGACTTGATTTCTAAGGGGGTTGTTAAGTCCAGTAATGTGGTCATAATTGTATAGTTTTATGGTCATCGAACTTTCAACGTACGGTCCAGGTCCGATACGGAGTTTCGGTGTGCTCCCGAGAGCAACCGGGTTTAAGGATGGATTCTAGATTTTAGGATAATGTAGCGTCAATGATACTGCACGGTTTGGGTCTTGCAGATCATATGTAAAGTGATTAGTGCTAATTTCACAAGTACTCTAGTTTAGCACTTGCTAATATTAACCTAATTTCTAAAGGTTTTGGTCCTGGGTAATTTTTTCCTGAGGTTTACTCGGGTCCTCGTACGGATTTTTCTGAGACATTACAGTCTGCTGCCTATATATATATATATATATATATATATATATATATATATATATATATATATATATATATATATATATATATATATTTTGAAATCCCATTTTCTTGCGGTTTTTCATGCGTTGAGCCCGCATCTGTCGAATCCATCCCGGCCACTGGTCTCTACAGACCATAACAAATCCATCAAGCCCAATATTAGTCATATTTCGGTGTACAGAAACAGCAGGGTGTATTTTAACGGTAAACGCCACTATTTCCTATGCTATGGCCCACCAGATACTCAGATTAGCTTCATTTTTCAGCTCAACACCTAAAATGACTAGGAGAATGGAATTAACGGCGTGGATTAAACCCATACGTCAAGGTGGGGCCTACATGAGCAGTCATTCCCAAAAGCTTTTAACCAAAGCTATTATTTGTATTTCCAAGTTCACTTCCAAGTTCACGTCCTGACGCACGCTGGACTGTTTTTGGGTATCGGAATATATTTAAGGTGGGCCCTGCTTAGGTGGGCCACCACATGGCTAGGTGGTGTAGAACCTACACATATATAAAGTGGGCCTCACCTACAAGTGGCTTGGATCAAATACATGCTTCATGGTGGGGTCCATCTAAATGGGCCACACGGCCACATCAACACACAAAGAAAATAAATGAAAAGGAGAGGGAGAGAGAGAGAGAGAGAGAGAGAGAGAGAGAGAGAGATCGAGGGACACGCGTGATAGAGGGCTCCACCATTAAGAGCCTTCCCTTGCATTCAATCATACATCCAGTGGGTCCCAATAAATGTGGACCCATCAAATCAAAGATCAACGATGGAGATTCCATCTCCACCAAAATGGAAGGTCTAAATGACCTCTTTTAAACTTAGAAAGTAAACATCGTGATGGGGTCCATGGAGAATGGTCCCATCATGGAATGATCATGATAATCAAGATGGGCCATCGGCCACATCGTAGGGTATAAAGTGAGATCCATACCGTCGATTGGTAGGCCTCACTTGGCCCATCATAAAAACATGGAAACTAGCCTATAGAAGCACCCACCGTTTGATCTTCTTGGTCCGTTGGAAAGCCGATCTCCTTGTGCTCCACTTTGATGGAAGGTGATGAGAGTTGAATGGTAAGGATGAAGAATTTGGGGTGGGAAGTGGGCCACACACACTCATTTTTCTCTCATGGAAGAGCTTGGACGTGAGCCTCTTCTCTTGCTTGGGAAAATGTGATGAGAAATGAGAGAGAGAGGTGTGGTGGTTGTAAGAGAGATGTGAGTGATGGATGTGAGGTGAGTGATGGGTGAGGTGAGAGATTAGTTGACTTTTGGGCTTGCTTGACTTGTGGAGAAAGAAAGCATGGGTGTGTATACTTGACATGAGGTGATTGAGTGATGGATTGATTGATTGAGTAATGGGACATGTTGTAGAGATTCTCTTGGGATTGCAAATGCACGGCATTTTCTTCGAAATAAACGCCGGCCCACATCTCCCTGCCAGGGTATCGGATCGGTACGTAAGTCACGGCATTGGAACTGCGGCGATGGTGCAGTCGCAATGGTATAAGTCTCTGATTAAGTCGACTCAAATCTAAGGGATTCGACTTACGGTCGTGCGCAAACGCCGATTATAGGTCGCCAGTTGCTGGAACTCGACGGGAAGGATTGCGGGAGTCAACGGAACAGTACGGACTAGGATACGGGTCTTACAAAGAAATTCCTTGACCAGCCCTAGAGACTGCTCGACCAGTCGTGTGAACAGTGCTCGACTTGTTCTCGATTAGTCCTACAGCTATGACTCAAAATCCAGTAACTATTTTAGGTTCCACACGACCAGTCGTGGATAGGTCATAACCAGTCGTGGAGGTCCCTCGACCGGTCGTGCAGGGCTTACGACCAGTTGTGGAATAGCTTTATCCAATCGTGCTCAAAATTTCAAAAATCTGTTGGTCCTACGACCAATCGTAGTGTCCTCAGGACCAGTCGTGAACATGATTTCTTTACTTATAAATAGAGCACGAATTTCAGAGTTTTTAATTCAATTCAAGATAAATCAATACACCACTCTGAGAGATAAGTTAGTATTCTTTTAAAGCTATATTGTGCACATTTAATATTCTCTTAATTTAGCTTTGTTATATTTGATTTTGTATTCTATATTTCATTCATACTTGAAGAAGGGATTGAGGATTACCATTTTCTTGGAATCAAAATTAAATAAAGCTAGCCCAACTTGATTTAATTTAAAATCAATTTAGAACCTAGAACCATTTCATAAGTAAGTTTGGACATTGAAATTCTAAGTTGAAATTCTACTCTAATTTGGTTCTTTCGAGTGGCATCAAAAAGAGAATATCCATGTATTTTATATTACTGTAAATTTCTGTTTTAGTTTTTGAGATTGTGCTAGAAAAATCTCTGTTTTGGTTTATCTGAGGTGATCCAGAAAACTCAGAGTGTAGGGTTTTTTGAATTGTGTAAGCCCACTTGAAAGACACAATTGTGAGGGTTTTAGGTGAACCTGGAAAAATCTATTTTCATAGTGAACGCTAATATCCACTATGTGAGGATATTCGGAGTGGTGTAGTTGTGTGGCTGTTTTTCTAAACAGTTGGTGTACACATAAGCGAACCACTATAATTTCTAGTCTTGTAGATTGATTGTTTATTTCTTTTTGTGGATGATTGTAATTTTCTTTTTGCATTGTGGAGAATGTTATAATTTCTTTTATGCAAATGTGAAGAATGTTGTAATAGCATAGATTTCTTTCCTTGCTATTTATTTATTTATTCTTCTATATCAAGTTTGAGTTTTTGATACATAAATTGTTCTAGCTAATAAGGTTGTCCTGCCATAAACCCTCAGTTTTTATGGTGTAAGGTTGACCTTAGAACAACATCTGTATCAACTTCTCAATACTCGTACATTTGAGGTTGTCTTTAAATTCAGCATTGTGGGATTGTCTATTGCTATCTATATTTAATTTATTTAAATTTCGCTGTTAAGTTTTAATTTGGCATAGTCCTATTCAATTCCCCCCCCCCCCCCCGGACATATAGCTCGGCCTTTTCAGTTTTTATATACACATGGATTAACATATTAGAAAAGACTGCATACCGAGTTCCATGGTGGTATCTTCATGATTGTTTCACACAAAACCACCAAGGCTTATCGTATCTTGGAAGAAGCGGTTCAGTAGTAACCCAACAAAAATGTCATACTAACTAGAGAGGGTGAATACCGCTTTAAAGAAAGAATATCTAATATGTGCTTCAAAGCCTAGTTCCATCTAATTTTCTGTTGTATCTTGATTTCGGTTTCTGCCTATTTTTATAATAAAACCAACTCCCATAATACCCTGTTTAGGCTCATACTAGCCCTTAAAAGCTTACCAAAAACTCTCTAGATCCAATTCAGACTGATCCAAGGCCCTATTAGGGCTGTTAGAATGTTGAAACATGGCCAAAATGTCCCTTATTTTTCAATGAAAATCTAATTTTCACTGGAACAATTTGGACAAACCGAAAGTTACCACATGGCACTGGGAGAGTTATCAGTCTAATCACACCTCAAAATTCGTGATCTAAAGGTAAAAGAAATTCAATTTCCACTGCCCCTAGAAAGTCAATGTTCTCTCTCCTTTTAGTATAGATAAGTAGAAATACAAGTATACCCGAGGTGGTTGGTCTAGATTTTCAGTAATAACCGATTACCTTCAATATTCCTCCAAATTACATTATTTACCACTCCAATAACCAATGGAAAAGTGCCACGTGTCCTTGTAAGTGCCAATAACTAATAAAACTTACCACATGGTGTTTTACTCTCCAACTTCCTAGAATTTGTATTAATTCCACCCATTATATCTATAAATACCCCAATACTTATCATTTCTCAAGAACAAGTAGAGAGAAAAGAAGGTTTTTCCAAAGAGGGAGAGGAGTGAAGAGAGAAGAGAAGAAGAGAGAAAGGAGAGAAAACCCAGGCCATCCTTCTCGTTCAAGCCTTTCATCTAAACCTTCAATCACATCTAAGTCACTTATGTAACCCATCCATCATATCCAAGATAATTCAACCCGTCCTAAGCGACCAACCAATCAATACAACTTATCGTAATTGAGAGAATACTCCTTGAAGCTCCACGACTCCTTGCTCTACTCCTATCTTAATTCATGCTTAGAAAGACTAAAAACATCCCTTTATATAAGCTTTGATTGCACCGTCTTTGAACCGACCTTGAATTTACATTCTTTTGTTACGCTTCGGTCACACCAAATTTTACTTTGTTCACACCAAATTACACATAAAAAATCTGTGCAAAATCTATCTACCTTAAGTCCCACCTAAGTTGTCTTAGGTGGGACCGAAGTTGGCTTCGGTTGGACCAAAGGTTAAGCCGAATTACTTCTGAAAATCACAATTTCTTGTTGGAATGTTTTGTGCACTTTCGATTGAACCAAACCGACCTTAAGAGGGACCGAACAATCTGTTTTTTCTCTCACCCTGATCCTAAACCCTTACCCTAGAAGCCTAAACCTTAGGATATCCAGTCATAAACCCTAAACTCATCCCATCCAACCCAATCAACCCAGTTAGCCTAACCTAAAACTGTTGGAACCCAAAATTCTAGATCCTTAAGTCAACTCAGCGATTGAACTCCTTGATTAATTCACTGAGTCGACTCACCAGGTCAGCCTACCTAAACCCATAACCCAGTCAACTCACCTAGTCAAGCCAAATGGATAAATGGTCGAAACCTCAAACCACCAACCCTCACAAAAGAGCTCCACATGCTTAGAGGATGCTGCCTGCCAAAGCAGGGAGTCCAAGTAGGGATCGGAGGCAACTAGGTTGCCGCTGGCCCCGTGACACTCCCCCTCTTTCAGGTAGCATTTCTCAAGTATGTGGGTTGCTCCTTTTTTCAAACGTTAAGTGTGTGGCTGAGGTGCATTTACTCAGATGCACATCTCCTTACCCAAAATTACCATTTTACCAACTCGTCAAATGTATGAGATGATGTCATGTGTCAATCTCCAATCCCAACCATTCAACCATATTTTACCCATAGGACCACCAATAATTACAAGAAAACCAGATTATGAGACTATAAATAAGACCCCTCCCCTTTACATTTCACACACACCAAGCATCCCTTCTCATTTTAAAGAGACAGCCCTAACCATTTCCTCCACCAAGGAGAGTCAGAGAGAGAGAGCCTAGTCCTGGTATAGCCTAACCTAGCTAAAGTCTAAGCCACCTAAGTCACCCAAGCTCAAATCTAAGCCACTCAACCTAGCCTTGCAAGACTACCGTTCATTCAACAATTCTAGCATTTATCAGTTTCATTAAACCAATGCATCAACATCGTGCAACATTCATTCCCTTCTCAACCATTCTACTCCCTATATACATAACCATTATGGTGCATTTGCATCATTTTCACGCATTTGAATGGTGGGCGTATGCTCTTTAGCATGCTGAGATAATCAGATCTTGCCCATCAGAAGCCTTAGCCAGTTAGCCATCATTTAGCATATACATTGCATTCCATCATTTTCACCATATCTGACTAGTGGGCATATGCTCTAAGACCCGCTGATATAATTACAGTGGGCCCACCAAAAACTTTAGTTATTGGCTGTCGTTTTATCGTAAACATCCATATAGCATTAAGCATCCATTGCACCTTGCACGTGATCATTTCAAACGTATGCTCTACGGCTTTCCGATATAGTCGGACCCTGCTCATCAAAAATTTGAATTGATCAAACACCTCTACTACAGCACTACCTTACATTTTCTGCATTGCATTACATTTACAACATGCGAGAACTACCAATATTCTTTGAAAATTAGTCAAATCTTGTGAAGTAAAGACCGTACATCCATATGGGTAGAGTGGGTGCCTAACACCTTTCCTCTCTATAACCGCGCTCCCTTTATCGAAATCTCTGGAATGTAAACTCAGGAGTCATCGTAGGGTTAAGAATCCTCGAGTTCTCAATCGTAAGTGTTTCTACGGGCTCTAATCAACTGTCGAATCATAATAATTGGTTAGTGGCGACTTTGATCAAATATCACATGTGAGGCCTGTATCCTAGTCCGTATTATTCCGTAGGGATAGGGACATTCATATCGCATTGTAATGTCTTGCTTTTTGTTCACTCCCCAAGTATAGGGTTGTGATGTAGTAATAAACTCGGTAAGACCGAGGTCGAATCCACAGGGACTGATACATGTACGTTATCTGAAACTAGGTAGAAATAGAACTAGACTAAGATGTGATCTAAACCAAATAGAATTTGATGAATAATGGTGAGAGATTAATGTAAAACTTTTAAGTAATTCAGAGGAATGAAACTAGGGATTCAGAGGATCCACTTGTAGAGATCAGGGAGAAATTTTGCCTGCTTTAAAAATCATGGAATTTAACTAAACTTCCTTTGATATAGTTTTCAAGAGGTGAAAGGTGTATGAATTAGAATGGATTCCATCACCAAACCATGCCCAGGAGACAAAGCAAACAACAGAATTAAACTAATTACCAATCAATCAACAATGTATGAGGATCAGGAAGGGTACTGTCATCCTACCATGCCCATGGAGCAATGATGAACAACAGGGCTTCCTGACTTCATAAACATAAAAAGGGGAAAGAAATATTCAGAGCCATTGCAAACCCATTGTAATTTTAGTCACAACAGACCATTAAAGACTAAGAAAAATATTCTTTATAATAATCACTAAATCAAGTTCAGAAATTTTAACTTAAACGCATGAAACAGTATCTCCCATCTCGCTACAGCTTCACCTCTTAGCCCTAGCTAAGAGGTTTAGCCACACATGAATGGGCTAAATTCAAATATCAAAAATAGAAGAAGGAGAAAGAAAAGAGCCAAGAAAAACCAGGTCCAGGTCCAGCCCGAGTGACACTGCCAGCAGCCAACTTCTCTTTTTCCCTTTTCTTTCCACGGCTGCACTCTCCCCACGGCTCAGCAACCCTGCTCCAGCGCTCTCCTTCTTTCACTTTTTCTTCCTTTCTTCCTTTTCTTCCTCACGTTCAAAACCCAAGACCGAGCACACGTTCCGCTCTCCTGGCCTCCACGGCTGCCCACGCCAAGCTTCGATCTTCAATCTTCCTCCTCGAGTTGAATGCCCCTCTCCCTCACTCTCCCTTCCTTTTGTAGTTGTGAGGGCCGGCTGAAGAAAACTTCATGCGTAAGTTTTCTTACGCAGGCGTAATTCTTTACGGTGTTTACGCTGATTGATTGGTGGGGCCTATTATTGAACTTAACGGAGAAATCTACTCCGTTCATTGGAAGCGTGGCGAAATACTAGTCGGGAAAGGACGGTTCTTGACTGATCACAGTGTGGTCCATAGGCTTTTTCACTCCGCCGTCCAACCCGCATTTAGACGGTTGGAAATCGTCTTCTCGATGCCTTCTGGGATTCTGCCACCTAGGCGATGGTTACAGGGCCCTTTGGAGTCCACTGAATGGTCCAGATCGGACTGACCAATGCAGAGGGTGGCCCACAACATTTGACCGCAGGCTCTGTTGCGAGATCTACGCCATCCATCGGATTCAACTCGAAAAACCCATCGGGAATGGACGGTTCTTGAATGATTTCGGTGTGGTCCATAGGCCGATTTGTCTCGAGTTTGATGCGGCCCATGGTACCAGATCTTCTAGTCGTCCGTCTTGCATTTGATCATGAGTTACATGTGTGTGCGCGCATGGGAACAGAAGAAGACATTAGACAGGGTCTTGGCCACCCTATGAAGAAAATAGATGGTTCAGATCGTCTGTTTGGGCGATGGATGTGGCCCACTGTGATTAGCCGGTGAGAGCACGTCCCTCCAGTGACGTGCGAAAGTCTTATTTTGGACATTTTGTGCAAAAAACTGGTGGGGTCCACTGTGATGCCTGTCCTAGAAATCCACTCCCTCCATCAGCTCCTGTACGTAGTGTTGGCCCATGGCCTCTAGTTTAAAGCAGATTTGACTTCAGGGTGGGCCACACGCTTAACCAATGTATGGACAACATTCACCGTTAGAAATATAATTTGATTCACGTATGCATGCATGGCACATCTATTTACAGATTTGCCATTCTCTCTTGTTATATCTTCTGCCGTTTGTTTCTCCCTACTGCACCATCCAAAAGAAGTGAAATTTGACAAATATCCACCGTTTTTCGTGCTCTTTCCATCAGTTCAGTTTGGGTCCAGATCTCCCAAGGATGTCCAAGATGCTTTCTTAATGGTTATTGTCCTCTGATCTTTCTGTTGGGCCACTTCCACAAGGATCTAATGGCTGAAATTTGACGTGTACGGTTAATTTATGGTCTTCAGGCCATGTATGAAGTTTCGAGCAGAGTGGATGGTGGAAACCCTGTGATCTTGCATTCTGACTAACTTTCAGGCCACTTAAGCTTCAGTTTCTCAATTTTCTCGAATCCCTGGCGTGTAATTCCGTTGATCTTGGTCCCCTGGAGTTCATTCCATGCTTTGGTGTCATCAGAGCGTTAAATCCATGCTTTAAGCATCCTTTTTCAGTCCATGCTCATAAATACACTCTGCATCACAAACACAATTAAAGCAGGCCATTAAACGGTATCATGCTTGTAAATTCATGCAATAACTGGGTCTGATATGCAATATTTGACCCACAACACAACCCCCAACCAGCATCTTGCTAGTCCCGAGCAAGGTATGCGAAAATTAATTTCAGAAATAAAGGGCAATTCCTATAAACCCAAGTGACTTGTGAACAAATAATTGAGACGTGAAAATTCTTACGATTCATGAATGTTAGGCATTATTCTCTCCTAGACTCAAGCACACAATAAATTTCATAATCAAGTTCAAAATATTAGTTCATCAATCAGAACAATTCTAAACATTGAACTCCATGGATGTATAGTCCAATCTCGACTTATCAACATTAAGATTCACCTCTCTATTTAAGGATATCATTGGTAACTAATAAGAGAACTTGCCTCACACCTTATAGTTTTATTTTTTTAATTTTTGACTTCTTTTTTTTTTTTCATTAGAAGTAACACCAAGAAGAGGGATCAAATCCTCACCTATAGGGAGCAAACCTATGGTAAAGACTGTACACCTAACTCTTTCTCAAATATCATCCATGGGGGATCGAATCCTCACCTATAGGGAGTAAACCTATGGTAAAGACTGTTCGCCCAATCCTTTCAATTTTCTCAGGTTGGTTCTTTTCATGCTTAGTGAGTACCACGTTAATCCTTCAATATCAGACTGAAACCTTATATGCAAGCGAGATGTGTCTTGCGAATTCATGACTCAATCAATATTTACAAATTCTAATAATGGATTAACAATTCAAACTTAGCTGTGAAATTTAATAGATAACCGAATCCAAGAGTCGTAAATTACCAACATCATGTATTTTGTAATTCTCAATGTCCCAGATGGCCATAAAAATCACTTTGAATTCATATGAACTTCCAGAAAAATTTAAAATTTTCACAACTTTTGCTATTTTCACAACTTTTGCTCAAGACCAAGAAAATACTGATTAGGAAACCTAATCTTCCACCCCCAACCAAAAATCTACATTGTCCTCAATGTAAAAGAAATAAACATGCAATGCACATGAGACAATGGAAATCTAGGAGGAGTGATGGAAAGATAGTACCTGGACGAAAAGAATCAAGAGGCTTTCCAAAGATATCTACGTAAGAGCGGGTCAGCACAAGAGAGAAACCAACAAAAATAAAATAAAATAAAAATAACAAAAATGAAATCCTATCTACACCACTTTCGCAGGTACTCTCGATTGCATTTAGCATATGCAACAAGCCTTTAAACCCCTAGGTTACCCCTAGTGGACGAGTTGTAGTCTCGTGAGGGTTTGCAGTAATGTTACCCACAAACATTGAACTAATGAATGAGAAAAGTGAAATGGAATGAAAATTTGGGTTGCGTCCTAGGAGCGCTAAGTTTAACGTCTTCAACTAAGCAACTACCCTAGTCCTATGAAAGCAGGGAAAAACTACTCGATCATGCTGCAGGTCCCTCTTCCGACCAGTATCGTGATAAGTTTCTCAGTAAGTTTCTCAATAGGATCATCCAAAAGCCCTTTTTGTAATAGGCTTGGATGCCCTGGAGCTTGACTTTCCAGAGAAACTTATGTACCTCATTAAAATTTTGTTGTTGATTCGCTTGAGGTATCCAAAGTATATATGATTCACCTGTGTCAGAAAAAGTTACAAAGTTAGTATCCCATGGTGAATCAGAGACTACAGGTAGATCAAATTGAGAAAAATTTTCAGGAAGTGGTGTAGTCTCAACACATTCCGAAGTAGCAAACTTCAGTTCAATTTTCAGCTTCTCCTCCCCTAATGGTAAACATTCAGGGTCTGTGGAAGAAGGGGCTTCAGAGTAAGGGTTCACTCGGTCAGTGATGACTACCGAGATGTCGTCTTGCAAGGCATTCACTATGTCTCTTATCATGGGATCATTTGAATCTGCAAAGTGTGCCAAACAATCATCAAAAGAGTTGGGACATTCAGCTGAGGGTGACTCATTTTCCACATTAAAGCTTGTGATGATCTGCCCAAGGAATCCATTGTCTTTAAAGGTAAACGGAGGTGTGCTCTCTTGCTCCAGCCCTACATAGATAGATTGAAAATCAATAGGGGAAGCATCGATGTGATTACTTTGTTCATTGAAACTACTCAATCGAGGTGTTGAATTGTCAAACGTGTACAGCTCAGATGGTGGCCTCAACTTAGTGGTTTCAATTTCCAAGGTCGTAGCGAGCAACTCGTCCTTCTCCCGAATCACATCATCATTTAATTCAGATGAGTGGTCCAAACATGTTTCACAAGAGTTAGAAGGGTCGATTGTAAGGGGCTCATCCTCCACCTTAAAATCAGACATGTCAGGTGAGGGGAGTGGCTCATTATGACCGACCACTTCATGTACATCTTGATCATTGACCTGGACCAAACTTGAGATTGATTCTAGGGGACTTTGGGCTGTATATTCATGATCATCATCCCAATAAGCATCATTGTCTAATTCCGTGCAGTACACACTTGGGATGGGGTCGCTCTCCTCACACTCTACACCTAAGTTCGGTTGAGGTTTGAAAAAACTAACCTCTACGTCATCATTGAGATCCTGTGTGTCATGTGAGGAAAGCGTGTCATCATCATTATATTCGAAAGACACCCATGTATCTCCACCATTCTTTTGAACAGTCATTGAGATCGACTCATCGGAAAATTGAACCGTATGCTCATTAATGGAATCCAACTCCTCATTTGTAATTTCAGAGTTCTTCCAAAGCGAGTTAGGATCACTTTTCTCGCATTGTATTTCTGGAATGAATTGTGGTTGAGATAACCGAGCCTCCTCTATCTTATCAAGGCGCGAATTAAGCGCTTCCAACGATTTTCTCATTTCCGTGAGATAGGCCAGGCTACGCTGAGCTAAATCCTCTTGGATTGTTTCTGGTTGGATATCAATGGTAGGGTATCCAAGAGGGTAATCATTATAACATATAGTTGGTTCATCTTCCAAATTTTGATGTTTCCCCTGGTAATAGTCATACTGATCATACATGGGAGAATATGATGGTTGATAATAATCCTCGTTTCCATAATTACGATCATATACGGCCCTATTAACAGATGGAACATAACGTTTTAGTCGGTTCTCAATGTCTGTTCTTGATGGAAAAAAATCTTGAGGTATACGTTGAATTCCACAATCCTCAGGCATTCCCCAATATCTCTTATCCATCTCGGCATATGCACGTACCCACGCTTCCATGGTAGAACCCTAACTCTGAGTCTAATCCTAGAAAAAAAGAAGAGTCCTACAGCAATACATAAAGTAAGAGGAGAAGTTAGAAAGATGTTACCGGACTAGAGATTCTTATATTAAGATCCTGCAAAAGAAAACAACAGAAATTAGTTTTTAAATCTAAGAATTCTAAAGTAATGTTAGTTTTTAAACAAAAAGTCTACAAGTAGAAAATTTCTAAAAATAAAGGAAAGATGAGTTAGTTTCTAAAATTAGAAAGAAACTCTAAAAAAAATAGAAAAATACTAGAATTAGAAAATTTCTAAGATTCAAACCCTAATTCTAAAAATAGAAAAAGTAGAGGAATTAGAAAAGGATTACCAATTTAGAAGTTTATGTCAGGATCCTACAAAACAGGAAACAAGTTAGTTCTAAAAATCAAATAGAAATAAAAATCTAAAACTAAAGTTAGTAAAATCCTAATCTCAAACTAATTCTAAAACTAATTAATTTCAAAGAATCGTAATCGTCACAACAACGGCGCCAAAAACTTGTTCACTCCCCAAGTATAGGGTTGTGATGTAGTAATAAACTCGGTAAGACCGAGGTCGAATCCACAGGGACTGATACCTGTACGTTATCTGAAACTAGGTAGAAATAGAACTAGACTAAGATGTGATTTAAACCAAATAGAATTTGATGAATAATGGTGAGAGATTAATGTAAAACTTTTAAGGAATTCAAAGGAAAGAAACTAGGGATTCAGAGGATCCACTTGTAGAGATCAGGGAGAAATTATGCCTGCTTCAGAAATCATTGAATTTAACTAGACTTCCTTTGATATAGTTTTCAAGAGGTGAATGGTATATGAATTAGAATGGATTCCATCATCTAACCATGCCCAGGAGACAAAGCAAACAACAGGATTAAACTAATTACCAACCAATCAACAATGTATGAGGATCAGGAAGGGTACTGTCATCCTACCATGCCCATGGAGCAATGATGAACAACAGGGCTTCCTGACTTCATAAACATAAAAAGGGGAAAGAAATATTCAGAGCCATTGCAAACCCATTGTAATTTTAGTCACAACAGACCATTAAAGACTAAGAAAAATATTCTTTATAATAATCACTAAATCAAATTCAGTTTATGAAATTTAAAGGCACAAAGTAGAATCTCCCATCTCACTACAGGCTTCACCTCTTAGCCCTAGCTAAGAGGTTTAGCCACACATGAATGGGCTAAATTCAAATATCAAAAATAGAAGAAGGAGAAAGAAAAGAGCCAAGAAAAACCAGGTCCAGGTCCAGCCCGAGTGACACTGCCAGCAGCCAACTTCTCTTTTTCCCTTTTCTTTCCACGGCTGCACTCTCCCCACGGCTCAGCAACCCTGCTCCAGCGCTCTCCTTCTTTCACTTTTTCTTCCTTTCTTCCTTTTCTTCCTCACGTTCAAAACCCAAGACCGAGCACACGTTCCGCTCTCCTGGCCTCCACGGCTGCCCACGCCAAGCTTCGATCTTCAATCTTCCTTCCTTGAATTGAATGCCTCTCTCCCTCACTCTTTCTTCCTTTTGTAGTTATGAGGGTCGGCTGAAGAAAACTTCATGCGTAAGTTTTCTTACGCAGGCGTAATTCTTTACTGTTTTTGCGCTGATTGATTGGTGGGGCCTATTATTGAAGTTAACGGAGAAATCTACTCCGTTCATTGGAAGCGTGGCGAGAAACTAGTCGAGAAAGGACGGTTCTTAACTGATTACAGTGTGGTCCATAGGCTTTTTCATTACACCGTCCGACCCGCATTTAGACGGTTGGAAATCGTCTTCTCAATGCCTTCTGGGATTCTGCCACCTAGGTGATGGTTACAGGGCCCTTTGGAGTCCACTGAATGGTCCAGATCGGACTGATCAATGCAGAGGGTGGCCCACAACATTTGACCGCAGGCTCTGTTGCGAAACACCACAACATTTGACCACAGGCTCTGTTGCGAAACAGAGCCTGCGCCACTCGTGCTATGATGTTGGTGGGGTCCAAAATTAGTATCAGACGAGAAATCCACCACGTCCATTGCGTTCTCCTAGGAAAACTGTTCGGGACAGGCTGATTTGTCTCGAATTTGATGCGGCCCATGGTACCAGATCTTCTAGTCGTCCGTCTTGCATTTGATCATGAGTTACATGTGTATGCGTGCATGGGAACAGAAGAAGACATTGGACAGGGTCTTGGCCACCCTATGGAGAAAATAGATGGTTCAGATCGTCCGTTTGGGCTATGGATGTGGCCCACTGTGATTAGCCGGTGAGAGCACGTCCGTCACTGGACGTGCGAAAGTCTCTTTTTGGACATTTTGTGCAAAAACCTGGTGGGGTCCACTGTGATGCCTATCCTAGAAATCCACTCCCTCCATCAGCTCCTGTACGTAGTGTTGGCCCATGGCCTCTAGTTTAAAGCAGATCTGACTTCAGGGTGGGCCACACGCTTAACCGATGTATGGACAACATTCCCCATTAAAAATACAATTTGATTCACGTATGCATGCATGGCACATCTATTTACAGATTTGCCATTCTCTCTTGTTATATCTTCTGCCGTTTGTTTCTCCCTACTGCACCATCCAAAAGAAGTGAAATTTGACAAATATCCACCGTTTTTCGTGCTCTTTCCATCAGTTCAGTTTGGGTCCAGATCTCCCAAGGATGTCTAAGATGCTTTCTTAATGGTTATTATCCTCTGATCTCTTTGTTGGGCCACTTCCACAAGGATCTAATGGCTGAAATTTGACGTGTACGGTTAATTTATGGTCTTCAGGCCATGTATGAAGTTTCGAGCAGAGTGGATGGTGGAAACCCTGTGATCTTGCATTCTGACTAACTTTCAGGCCACTTAAGCTCCCTTTATCGAAATCTCTGGAATGTAAACTCAGGAGTCATCGTAGGGTTAAGAATCCTCGAGTTCTCAATCGTAAGTGTTTCTACGGGCTCTAATCAACTGTCGAATCATAATAATTGGTTAGTGGCGACTTTGATCAAATATCACATGTGAGGCCTGTATCTTAGTCCGTATTATTCCGTAGGCTTCCGCGATCCTCCCGATCGAATTTCGGTGACCCACGATCTTTTATCGGCATTTACCCGCGATCTTGAGTCGTGTCCCGTATATCAAAGTCGACTTGACTCGAAACTTATACTCTTACGACCGCACCGTCGCCATGGTTCCGACGTGCGTCTCACACGCCTAGGTGATACCCGGGCTAGGCGATATGGGCCCGTGATCAGTTTGAGGAAAACGCTACGCATTGCAATCCCAAGAGAATGTCCCATCAATCACATCAAATGTCAAGTACTCCATCCCATCATGTCAAGTACAACACCCACCCCCAAGCAACCCCTAAAGTCAACTCTCTCTCTCTCTCTTCACCCATTTATCACTCACCATCCCTCTCTCTCATCACTTCTCTCCCATCACCTCTCTCTCTCTCCCTCATTCTCTTTCTCCATTTTCAAGCAACACCCATGAGAGAAATCGTCCAATCTTCCATGAGAGAAGCTGGTATGGCTCACCTTCCTATCTTCCATCTCCACCATCCAAAGTCCATCTCGACCGTTGAATCGCACCCCTTGGAGCTCTAGATCGCATTGGTGGAAGAAAGAAGAGAAGAATGAAAATGATGGGTGATCCATCGTTGATTTTATGATTTGAGGGTCCACATTCGATGAGACCCATTTGATGTATGCATTGTAAGAAAGGGAGGGGCCCATAATGGTGGGTCCCTCCACTACACCCGATCTCTCTCTCTCTCTGTCCTTTCCTTGTGTATAATGATGAAGATGATGAGGTGCGTGGCCCACTTGATGTGTATGTGTGTGGCCCACTAGGATATGTTATATCCATGCCATCTACAAGTAGGGCCCATCTTGATGACGTCCAGCGGATAGGCCACTGCCTATCCGCTCGTACAAATATAGGTGAAGGAAAATATAAATATCAACTTTATTCCAAAAGCTGTGGTGGGTCACATGTGTGGACCCACCTCTGACGTATGTGTTTCATCTACGTTATCCACACCGTCCACGTAGGGACGGGGGGGCCCTGATGTGGTGGCCGTTCATGTGAGACGTGACCACACAATGATGTATGCATTGTATATCCTCCACCGTCTAGATGCTTGGGGCGGTGGGGATTACCATGATGTACGTGCCATCCACACGTGGGACGCACCTTGATGGAGGTGTTGTATCTACACCGTCCATACGTGTGGACACCATACCAGCAAATAGCTGATGTATTGATGTCAGCATATCCTGAGGCCCACCATGTTGTATCTATTTCACCCGCAACGTCCAGCAAAGGACGGTGCTGGATGCACCCACCCACACGTGTGGGATGGGACCCACCTTGATGTATTTATTTTACATCCATCTAACATTGCGTGGACCCCACTGTAGTGTATGTGTCTTATACACACCGTCCATGTGGGACCCTCTCTGATGTATGTGTCATGTATCCACGCTGTCCATCTGGACAGGGCGTGTGAAGCCCACCTGGATGTAGTGTTGTATCCACTCCATGCATCCATAGTGCCATGTGGGGCCTACCATGATATGTATGTTTTATTCCAAGATGTCCATCCATTTCTCTTTCTTTTGGACGTGGTCCACCATGATCTAGATGGTGGGCCCTATCATGATGCATGCGATCATCCATACAGTCCACCATCCAGGTATGGATACCTGGATGGTGGGACCTATGCAGTATGTGTTTCTCCAAACCGTCCAAATCATGGGGCCTACCTTGATATATGTGTGACCCTTATTTAAGGCCCAATTTGATGCGTTTATGACCCATTTGATGAGGCCCATTGTGATGGACTTATGGCCCATATGATGCGGCTCATTTCATGTATATGAGGTCCATGTACTGCAGCTCACTTGATGTTTCTGAGGCGCATTGGTGCAGCCCGTTAATGCAGCCCACTCGATGTATATGAGGCCCATTGGTGT
Source organism: Magnolia sinica (assembly GCF_029962835.1). Classification (NCBI taxonomy): domain Eukaryota; kingdom Viridiplantae; phylum Streptophyta; class Magnoliopsida; order Magnoliales; family Magnoliaceae; genus Magnolia; species Magnolia sinica. The sequence continues at coordinate 85,794,257 of NC_080576.1, read as the reverse complement.
GACCTGTTGATGCAGCCCACTTGATGTTTATGAGGCCCATTGGTGCGGCCTGTTGATGCGGCCCACTTGATGTTTATGAGGCCCATTGGTGCGGCCCGTTGATGTGGCTCACTTGATGCATATGAGGCCCAATATGATGTATTTATGGCCATGTGTCAAGGCCCATTGTAATGTATATGCGGCCCATGAGTGAGGCACATAGTAATTTGTATTGGGTCCTTGTATGAGGCCATGGGCCCACGATACGTTTGGCTCTATGTGGGCCACTCATTAGGAGCAATGTTGGTTGAATGTCCACATTGATGGGCAGTGATGGTTAATGTCCACATTGTGACCTTCCCTTAGGCATGGTTAGGTCCATTCTCATCATTCTCTAGTGGGTTAACCCAAATTATTGGGCCCCATTGACATTGCTTAATCCATCATCGGCCGTCCATCTATGGACCCTACCTTGCGTTGAGGCCAATTGTCTAGGTTGATTTTGATTGTCGAGGCTGATTCTAATTGTCAAAGCTGATTGTTGAGACCGATTCCGAATGCCAAGGCCAATTGTCGAGTTCAATTCCGATTGTCGAGGCTGATTCTGATTGTCAAGGCCGATTCCGATTGTTAAGGCCCATTGTCGAGGCCAATTCTAATTGTCGAGGTTGATTCTGATTATCGAGGCCGATTCTGATTGTCGAGGCCGATTGTTGATGCCGATTCCAATTGTCGAGGCTAATTGTCAAGGCTGATTCTGATTGTCTAGTCCGATTCCGATTATCGAGGCTGATTTCGATTGTCGAAGCCGATTTCGATTGTCGAGGCCGATTCAAATTATTAAGGTTGATTGTTGAGGCTGATTATGGAGGCCAATTCTGATTGTCGAGGCTGATTGTTGAGGTCAATTTTGATTGTCGAGGCCGATTCTGATTGTCTAGGCCGATCCTGATTGTCCAGGCCGATTCTAATTGTCAAGGCCAATTGTCGAGGCCGATTCCAATTGTTGAGGTCGATTATCAAGGCCAATTCCGATTGTCAAGGCCGATTCTGATTGTCGAGATCGATTCCGATTGTCGAGGCCAATTGTTAAGGTCGATTTCGATTGTCGAGGCCAATTATCGAGGCCGATCCTGATTGTCGAGGCCAATTGTTGAGGCTGATTCCAATTGTCAAGGCCAATTGTCGAGGTCGATTCCGATTGTCTAGGCCGATTCCAATTGTCGATACCGATTGTCGAGGGCGATTTGATTGTCGAGGCCGATTATCAAGGCTGATTCTGATTGTCAAGGACGATTGTTGAGGCCAATTATCGAGGCCGATTCTAATTGTTAAGACCGATTCTGATTATCGAAGTCGATTGTTGACGTCGATTCCGATTGTCGAGGCCAATTGTCGAGGCCGATTCCGATTGTCTAGGCCAATTTCGATTGTCAAGGCTGATTATCAAGGAGATTCTGATTGTTGAGGCCGATTTCGATTGTTGAGGCCGATTATGAAGGCCGATTTTGATTATCGAGGCCAATTCCGATTGTCGAGGCCGATTGTCGAGGCCCGATGTGATGTATATGTGGCTCGTATTTGAGGCCCATTATGATGTGTATTCAGCCCGTGTTTAAGGCCTAATGTGATGTATATGAGGCCTATGTGAATGGGCCCTTTTTGATGCATTTGAGGCCTATGTGCTGTATGTGAGGCCTATGTGATTAGGCCCAATGTGGTGCATTTGAGGGTCAGGCGATGGAGCCCGTTGTGATGTATATTAGGCCATGTGAGAGGGCCATCGTGATGTGTATTAAGCTCTTAAGTGAGGCCCATGGTGTTGTACATTAGGCCCTTGTGTGAGGTCATGGGTCCATTATATGTTAGGCTCTATGTGGGTCACTCTTTGGGGGCAATGTTGGTTAAATGTCCACATTGTCGGGGTCGATTGTCAATGCCGATTATCGAGGCCAGTTATTGATACCAATTATGAGTATGTGACAGCATAACATCATGATACATGCCCATATGCCTCATCTGCATATTTGTTATGAGATGTGATTGACCATTGCATATGCCACAGTGCAGGTGGTTTATGGGACTCCCTGATAGGCGGAGTTATCCCACATGAGCGCACGGCATTCACAGGATTGATGCATAATTGGATTGTATGACTCATGCATCTTGCATTGTGTGTTGTGATTACTGTACGCCCTAGCGACATCAGGGTCATAGCCTCCACAGGCATGTCGTGGATGGCCAAATGGGACATCAAAATTTTGTTACTAGCATCGGGCTTCCATAAATGGCCCTAGGTGAAAATCCTTAAATTCTCTTGGTACCAAAGGACACCACAACGTCGAGACCGAGTGGATACATAAGCGCCCGAGTGCCGAATACCAGGAGGCCGCGTCTCCCACTATGTCATGGTCGGTTGGGAGGAAGTGTGGCCTTATCTGCCCGAGGGTAGGGGGCATAGCTAGGCTGAGTTTGACCAGCTCATGAATGGGTCCGCTATCAACGTCCCGGGTAGATATTGGCTGACTAATGGTCAGGCGGATAGTGAGGTCTCTTCCACTTGCATGGTCGCGCTCCAATGGGCGGTGATTGTATGTAGAGTGTATTAGACCCCAGTGATGATCTCATAGATATACAATACTGATTTGTGGACTGATTGAGCAGGAGTTGTATACTCAGCATTATACTTATTCATTCATTCATTCACTATCCACTCGGGCTGGTGGTGCGCAACTAATTGTTATGTATACTTTCACAATGGCTAGGATTTCGGCTGAGGCGCGTGACTAACTTGAGATCAGGAGCTTACCACATTGAGTTTATCTATCCAAATTTAGGTATGAGGCTAGTTTGGATAGAAGTCCTTTGTGATAGGCCCTATTGCCTGCAATACCACGTACTATCATCCCGACTTCACACTGCAGCTTGGTCATTTCATTCGCACCACATATTACATATTGCATTACATCCTCAACATATGACATTTTGGGTTACAATGTTTCTGCATTGATATGGCCGTTAGCATTCATGCCTTGCATCGCATAGCCTTGGTACGGCTGATGACACTCATGGACTTACCAGTATATTTCCGCTTACTCTGATATCGTATGATTCATGATTTTGTCAGTATTTCCGTTTATTCCAATATTGTATGATTTATGACATTGTATTGTATACTTGGTACTCACCTTGTGCACACACTTTCACCACCCTTTAAGCTTTCTATAAGCTTATGCATGATAGATGCATGCAGGTGGTGTTAGGTCGCAACAGCGTTGAGCTTAGAGCGTGCAGCGGACTCCCGGAGCTTTGATTTCGATATATGTATTTCCTTTTCAGTATTGTATTCAAATATTTATATTAGTGGATATGTGATGATGATGTTGTCTTTATGATTTGGGTATACTTGTGTTATACTTTTTACGGGATAAATGTACGTTGAAAAATCCCCCTTGTAGGATCCCAGAATTGGAATATGGCGTATAGGCGCTAGAAACCGAGAATGAGGTACTACGGAGGCTGTCAACACTGGATTCGGCGATCGGGAATTTTGTGAGCCCAGTTTCCAAGTTTGGGGCGTGACATCACATTTTTCACCCCCATCACCAAAGACCTCAAGCGAGGTAACCAATGGAAAGGAAGAGAATAGATCCCCCATACCCTACGAACAACAAGCCCTCCTTGTAGCATCCACAAGTGGCCCTTGAATGTTTTGAATGGTAGGTGGCTTACCTGTTGTCTTGTGTGGTGTGGCCCACTCGAGGCTCAAATTAACCCCATATTTGGGGCCCATGCTTTAAAATGATCTAGTAAAATGGATATGGTCTAGATTCACAATGCATATACATAGTGGCCCCCTGGAAAATTTCAACAGTTGAGGCCATTATATACATTGTTTGTTGTGGTGTCGCCCACCAAAACCTTAGATCACCCTAATTTTTGGGGCTTTGCCCTAAAATGATCAAGGAAAATGCATGGATGGCTTGGATCAAATACATGCATCATGGTGGGACCTGCAATGGGCCCCACCTATATATGTGTGTGAGGGATCTAACTAGACCAATGGGGGGCCACAATTTAGATGATTTAGATTGCATATATTCATCACGGTGGGATCCACAACATTTAAATCAAGCTAATATTTGTAAGGTTCCTTCATCCATGTATGAGTGACCTTATAAATAGGTTGGATGGCTATAAAATCACGGTGTGGCCCATAATCAATGGGTCCCACAATACTTTGAATCAAGTTGATTTTTGTCTTCTCTTCATCATCCAAACCATCATATGATTAGAACAGTCCTTGATCTCCATTACAGTGTCCATTATTAGTGGATCCCACCTCTACATAACAAGTAGAGTAATCAAAATAAAAAGAAAAGAGAAGGGGAAAGTGAGGGGATTGCACTCATCTTAATCAACGGTTGAGATGGAAGGGTGGCTCACCAAGATCACTTTAAAAAGCTCTCTCTCTCTCTCTCTCTGTGTGTGTGTGTCTCTCTCTCTCTCTCTCCTCTCTTCTCTAAGCGATAAAAATAAATAAAAATGTCCAAGAAGAGATTTGTAGAGAAATGACCATGATTAGTTGTAGGAGACTAACCATGGTTGGATGGTTGGTATTAGGTTAGGATTAATATAGCTAATTAAGGTTAGGGGGTTTAAAGCATGATTAGAGGGGAGCATGGAGAATGAGTTGCTTAAGTCATAAATATGTGGAGGGGAGAGGTGAGAAAAATGTTGACTTTTATCACACATGAGAGGGGATGGTGTGGGGTGGTGATGTCATATGGTATTGATAGAGATTCCCCACACTTGTGGGGTTTGGTGCATGTGTGAGTGGTGGGCGCCATACATGTATGGATGCAGTATGTGCGATGTTTTGAGCATACGAAATATATCGGATTCTTCACGGTGTAGCACATCCACGGGGCACCACACGAATGCACAAGTGGTAACTCCATGACCGCAGCAACGGGCTGGTCAATATGGCGATGGTATCTAGGTTTGGGTCACTCAAGTACGCACTACACGCGGGCAGTTCGAGCTCGTTAGGGGCACTAAAAATCGTGCACACATGCTCCGAAGAACATAGAAAGGAATAGAGCTTTCTAGGGATGGAAAGAGAGGAGACATAATGATACAAATAGGGAGAGGAAAGAAAAGAGAGAAGAGTAGCAAGAACAAATTGCAAAAGAAAGAAAAAGAAAGGAAAAGAGACATCCGATCATCTCTTTGTTGAAGAATGTCGAGCTACTTGTTTCCCTTCTCACATTTTTGGCACATCACACATTCATTCATTAATCACCTCTTATATACTCATTCTTATATACCTCTTTGCAATTTATATTATTATTATTATCTTTTTTATTTTTATTTTTTTAAAATAAGAATACCTCTTAGACCACAAGTAATGTTGAGTGCCTCATCTCCATGGTTATGATCTTAGTCAGTTGACTCTTATTTATTTACTTTGTTCTTTTAAGACTAAATAATCCTCAAAGAAAAATCATTAATCCTATAAAGTAAAGATTGTACTTTAGTATGGGTAGAAAATGGTGCCTAACCCCTTCATTCTTCATCACTGTAAACTAAATTATAAGAGTCATTCAAGTTGGGAAGTATTTGATTCCCTAACTATTATTGATTCTACAACGTCTGGTTGACTATCAATTTTGACTTTCATCGGCTAATGATGACTTTTAAGTCAATCATACCATATCTTGAGTCAACACACCCTACCAAACAAATCAAGAGAGGCACAAGTGTTCATGGATTGGTTAAGCGATCCTGAGATTTGATTCTTAGACAAACTTTTCTTAAAATACGACCATGGGATTTTATTTTTTACATATTTCTCCTTCAATAATTCTTCACCAATTTGATAGTCACATAATTAAATAAGTATAATTATTTAGTTCATAATGCATCTAAATTGGTACACATAATTTAAATTATAGTATGCCATGTATACAATTGTTAAAGTAATGTCGAAGTGTTGTATATCGTTCATTATGCTGTTAGAGTATTGAAGTTTTTCAAGGGAAAGACTCTGGCTACACGCATTATGGCCTACACAATGAGATAAAAGGAGAAGGATTATGTTAGTGGGTGGCTCATTCCCACTTTTTCCAGTTATGCAGTCTAGTAAGCTTCAAGTGTACCTTAATTTTAGGCTAACATTTTAAATTTAGCCTCAACTAAGGCGAAGTGGGCTCCACATAGCATTTGTTTTATGGTCTCCCACACCATGCTTATAAGTGAGAGTGGCCTAGTCTCATTAATAAATTGAACAGACAAAAAATACACATTAAAGGGCCAACCACACTTTAAAAAAAAATTATTCTTAAAGCTCCCCACACAACAAATTGCAGGGGTAAAATTGGAATCATACTAGTTCTCTATACAATATGGAAATACATAGAGATAAAAGCTGGATTATAACTTTGTTGTCCACATTACTATACCTTAGCACTCTTTAAAAGTTACGTGAACATAGATAAAAGTACAGATAACATTTTATAATGATGTGGGACAGAATGCCTAAGTAACACATATAATTTTACTTTGTAATATTGTCACCCTTGACAAGTCCTCTCCCAGTGATGGGCTAACTACACCTAAAAAATATTTATTAACGTCCATCCCAAGACTAATTGCAGGGGTAAAATTGGCAAAACACTGTCCCAGTACCTACAATAAATATATATGTAGACACATAGATATCTGCAAAAGCTGGACTATATAATATTGCCATCCACATTATTGTATGCGACCACTCATCAAAAGTTAGATAGCCCAACATAGGTAATTGCCATCCACATTAAAAAATAATAATAATAATAATGAATCAGGGCACCTATGCTAAATTATATTACGTGTCATTTTACATTGTGGTAATTTTTGTTGATTTTATGAAAATCTAGCAACATTTCTGTGGAAATTTGATCAAATAATACTATAGTTTTAATATTGTTAGGTTTTGAAAACCTCATTAGTTTTTAATTTCTGTCAATTTGTTATTGAATTAATTACTGTATTTTTAACACAAAAACATTTAAAAATTATAATAATGATTTTTTACCATATAAAATTCCTCTTGAGTTTCCATTTAACGAAATAACCGCGGTGGGAAATTCATATGGGAGGTGCTATTGGAGGTCTGAAATTATCAAAATGATCTTGGTTATTTTTTTATTACTTAAAATGTTAATCAAGATTCATGGGGCCCACGGAAAAATATATGACATCTAATCCATTCAATGTATGGACTGTATGATGATAGTTAGACCAACAAAAAATTTCTGGCCGGTCAAATAATGAAATGGGCTGCATGTGAATTTGGATGTTTTGGGTGGTATACATTATTTTCTTGGTGTGGTCCACCTTATGATTCGATCGTCTAGATTTTAAGTTTTATGACAACCATGGTGGATATGCATATGATGGACGGCTAGGATGTCATATGCTCAACAATTCTCTACTTTACCACATTTTACAGGGGAAAAAAGGGCACGTGGTCATTTGATATCTCCAGAAGCAACACGAAGCATTTATTTTCCGTGATAATATCGCCAAAATTTCAAAGTGTCGGCGATATTTATCAAAGTGGTGTAGAAAAAGAGAAATCTGCACCTGCAACAGGGTGCGTGAACTTTCGGATACAGCATTTGCTTTCCCGCCAAATGTACCATTTTTATATAACATCCGAGGCGTGCAAAAGGTGGGCCGCATCATGAACATTACGCGGGAATAAATGATAATGTTCTTTTCTTCACATAGACTATGTCGTCAAAATAAAAAGAAAACCGTTGGTCTGACTCAATGCATATGTGGTCCATATTAGTTTTAGATTTTCCTTTTTTTTTTTCTTCATGGTGATCTTTATGGTATATCCCGTCTTTTTTAACGGTTCGGATTTTCTAATCAAGCTACACACAAGAATAAATAAGAAAACTTTCATGTGAAAGTTAACTTGTTACATTGTATCTGAACATTTCTCAGTTAGCAAACGGGAATTGAAAGCATTCGGTTGAAAATTTATCAAAGTTATCTAGTTCATATTTGTTTTTTCTTATCCAGTGACCTTATCAACGGTTTGGATGACAAACAAACAACACTGTTAGCACTGGAAGGTTTTTAACGGTGGACTCATTATCCCTGCTTTTTTCTGTATTGTGGTTCATTCGAGCTTTAGTTACACTTCAATTCTGAGTTCGTACTCCAAAATGAGCCGAGAAAACCAATGGACCGTGTGGATAATACACATAAATTACGGTGGGCCCCACATATTTTAGTCAGTACCTATAATCGGCGTCCGCAAACTACGGAGAGATCTCAGGGGGAACGGATTTCCATACATCTAGTTTTACGGTTCATTTTACGGTATAAGTCCAAAAACGAGGTATATCCAAATCTCAAGTGGAACACGTTATGAACGGAATGGATGAACACATACATCATGGTGGGCCCCACAGAGCACCGACCATCAGCCACGGAGCTGGTGTCAGGGGGAGTAGCCAATCCGTTTCTGATCTCAGATCTCAGGATGACTGTAATGAATGGACGCCATTTCCAACGAAAGCCTTTGGCAGGAAGTTACAAGACTCAAATGGGCCGCACTAAATGAAAAGATACGTAGGGAAATTCCTAAGGTTTACCTAGGTGGGTCCCACTGTGATGGACTTAGAACCTAAAATGAGAGATCAAAAAACGAATGAACGGAGTGGATTTCTCATGAATATCACAGTGGGCCCACCTGGGTTCCCAGCACGCGAACTTCCAGCAAAAGCTTTTGAAGGAAATCCGCGTCCGTAATAAATGGAGTTCCTTTTCCCTCTGTTGCGACTCGGTATTCAGTGTGAATTTTTCACCATCACTGGGACCACATACTGAGATGGTCTAACAATTTGAACCGTCCATAGTCTCATTATTACAATAAGTAAGATAATTTCTCAATATCACGCTTCAATATTGACCTAACATTTTGATCTAGGCAGTTAATTTGGGTCATTGAAAATATTCATTTCAGTGTTTTAGATTCATCTAGTGATAGTTACTTTGGAAATCATTCATTCAGAGTAGAAACTTTTTAAAAGAAACTATAGCATAGAGTACACAAAGTGGACAGTTCAGATCACACGAATATTTATCATGTGCGCCGGTGCATGGCGACACACGATGATTCCCGAGTCCCAACGGAAGCAAAACGAAGTCGGCGATAAAGCAGGGAGAATCTCTCCCCGACATGTAGGGTCTCTATACCCACGTGACGGTCTCTTCACCCGAGAGAGAGAGAGAGAGAGAGAGAGAGAGGCACTTATCCACTCTCAGTCGCGATGGAGATACTGGAAGTGATAATAAAGATTTTAAAAAAAAAAAAAATGTTCATTCAGTGGGTAAAATAATGAAGGGACCATACACCAAATATCACATTTTTCCAATCATCCTAACCTTTAAGTTGATGGCGTAGTAACGTGATACAGGCAAGGATCACATTCTTTAAGAAAATGACCATCTTTGAACGGCTAGGATTGTTCGATGAAAGAAATTTATTGTTAGTGGCTATTCAATGGCTAATTTCACTAGATGCATGGCCCAGATCATAGTCATCTGTGCGGTGCATGATATGCTTGGTCAGAATATTTGGTGACTGAAAAGGCATTGTATCTCTTGCTATTTACCGAAACTACAAAGCTGAGTCTGTTTTACCGTATACGAAGCATGTACCTGAAGCTCCAACCGTGTCCAAATAAGGGACCCAACGTTGATGAATTAGAACATGGAATTTGAGCTGACACTATAATAGACATCTAATGGACGGTGGGGATGACAAGTTGTAAACAGCCAGCGGACTAGTGTTTATTACCCTACACACCAAATGTCTAAAAAACATGCTTCTTTTTTTTTTTTTTCTTTTTACCTTGAGGTAGAATGGTCTAATTGATCACATCTTTAATCTATATATTGAATTGGATTTGACGGCTCTGATTTGAGTCCATGTGTGGTACCAAAGAACACTTTAATTAGTTATACATAACCATTTAATATTTGACTTTGAATTGGCCCCAGCGGGACGTACCTAGAGACGGATGATCATGTATGTTGGGGACTGCGGAAGCACACAGAGATCAATCGGGTTAAGTATTCCAATAGCAACAATCAAGCCCAATCACAAAGACTGTGATTTTCACGTAGAAAAACCCATACGTAAAAAAACCAGGGCACAAAGTGACAGATATCACTATGAAAGCAGAAATTACAAGAGAGAGAATACCCGATTCAAAGCAGCCTCGAATCTCTCCTTACAAGCCCATGAAAATACTAGGAATGAATTAAAAAGCACATTGATACCCTTTGATCCAGATTACACTCCTATATATAGCCTCTAGTATAATCACAAACAAAATAAAAAAAAAAAAAAAAATCTCATAGATACGCAACTCTATGTAACTCTGCGCATTCGTTCGATGGAACCTTCGATGGCATCGAACTAATGAACAAAACGTTCCAACGACTAAACATGACAATCTTCAATTTTATCGATGTCATCGAGAAGCCTTCGATGACATCGAACAGGGCACTTAAAGTATCCAGTAACCAACTCGATAAATTCCATATTTTCCCGATGGCATCGAACCTGTCATCAACAGACCTGTTGATTTACAGATTTATGACATCAATCAACGATCTCCATAATGTCTTCAACTATTGTCACGCACCAAACTCGGAAACCGGAGCCCACAAAATTCCCGATCACCGAATCCGGTGCTGACAGCCTCCGTAGTATCTCATTCTCGGCTTCTAACGCCCATACGCCAGATTCCGATCTTGAGATCCTAAAAGGAGGATTTTCAACGTACATTTGTCTCGTAAGAAGCATAACCACAAGTTTACCCAAATCACAAAGGCAACATCATCATCATATATCCACTAATATAAACATTTGAATACAATGCTGAAAGGGAAAATACATATATTGAAAATAAAAGCTCAAGAAGACAACTACACGCTCCAAGCTCAACGTTGCTGCAACCTAACGCCACCTGTACGCATGTATCGTGCATAAGCTTATAGAAAGTTTAGAGGATGGTGCAAGTGTGTGCACAAGATAAGTGCCAAGTATGCAATATCAGAGCAATACGAAAACATGTTGGTAAGTCCAAAAATATAATAAATCAATATCATATAATAAGAAAGCAATGTAGATCAGCTATGCAATGCGGAGACATAGGATGCCAAATATCATATACTGAGGATGCAATACAATTTGCAAATCCTGATGAGTCCACGAATACTGCTAGTCGTATCTAAACCATACAAATGCAGAAGCATAAGCACCCAAAATGTTATATGCCGCGGATGTAATGCGATATGCAGTGTGAATGAAATGACTAACCTGGAGTGTGAAGTCGGGATGATAGTATGTAGTATCGCAGGCTATGGGGTCCATCACAAGGGACTTCTATCCAAATTAGTCTCATACCTAAATTTGGATAGCCAGATTCAATGTGATAAACTCCTGATCTTAGGTTAGTTGCGTGCCCCAACCGAAATCCTAGCCTTTGTGAAGGTACAAATAAGAATTAGTCGCGCACCACCAACCAGAGTGGATAACGAACGAATGAATGAATGAATGAGTAAAATGTCGAGTATGTAACTCCTGCTCAATAAGTCCACATATCAGTACTGTACATCTCTGGAATCATCACCGGGGTCTAGTACACTCTATACGCGATCGCTGCCCACTGGACGCGTAACCATGCAAGTGGAAGAGACCTCACTATCCGCCTGGCCAGTAGTCAGTCAATATCTACCCGGCGCGTCGATAGCGGACTCATTTACGAGCTGGTCAAACTCAGCCTAGCTATGCCCCCTACCCTCGGACAGGTAAGGCCACACCTCCTTTCAACCGACTACGACATAATGGGAGACACGGTTTACTGGTATTCGACATTCAGGAGCTCATGTATCCACTTGGTCTAGACGTTGGAGCGTCTCTTAGCCACAAAGGTTTAAGGACTTTCACCTAGGGACATCTATGGCACCCCATGTAAAAAAAAATTTTCAGTGTCCCATCTAGCCATCCACGATATGCCTGTGGAGGCTACGACCCTGATATCCCTAGGGCGTAAAGTAGTCATATCTCAAAAAGCGAGATGCATGAATCACACAGTCCAATCATGCATCAATCTTGGGCATACCGTGCGCTCATGTGGGATAACTCCGCCTATCAGAAAGTCTCATAAATAATCTGCCCTATGGCATATGCAATGGTCAACCACATCTCATAACAAACATACAGATGATGCGTATGGGCATGTATCATGATGTCATGCTGTCACATGCTTACTCATAATCTGTATCGATAACCAGCATCGATAATCGACATCAACAATCGGCCTCGATAATCAGCCTCAATAATCGGTCTCGACAATCGGTCTCGACAATCAGCCTCGACAATCAGCCTCGATAATCGGCCTCAATATCCGCCTCGACAATCGGCCTCAATAATCAGCATCAAAATCAGCCTCGACAATCGGCCTAACAAAGGGCCTAAGGGAAGGTCACAATGTGGACATTTAACCATCATCGCCCATCAATGTAGACATTTAACCAACATTACTTCCAAGGAGTGGCCCACATAGAACTTAACATATAGTGGGGCCCATGGCCTCACATACAACATAATGGGCCTCACACAAGGGCCTCTCATACATCATAATAGGCCTCATCGTATGGGCTATATATACATCACATTGGGCCTCAACATAAGGGTCTCATATACATCAAGTGGACCGTATCGCATGGGCTTCATATACATCACAATAGTCCACATCACATGGGCCTGACACAACACAATGGGCCTCATATGTACAATAAGTGAGCCTCTCAAGGTAATGAGGCCTACGGCCCAAAATAAATGGACAGTGTGTGTAATACACATACATCATGGTGGGCCACACGGGTCAGCCCTATGGTCTAGAAAAATAGATGGACAGTGTGCTTCCAATACACACATCAAGGTGGGCCTTATGCATCACAGAATGGGCCCCACCAGCTGGATATATAATGCATACATCACAATGGGCTGCCTACCCTGGACGGCGTGGATAAAATACATCATGGTGGACCGCAGCCCAAGAACGGTGTGCATACAAAACATACCTCAGGTGGGTCTCGTCCCAGCTGGACGGTGCTGATAAAATACATACACTACAGTAGGGCCCACCGTCCTATAGATGGTATAGATAAAACACATACATCATTGTGGGACCCATCATCCATGTTCTAGATAGTGGACGGTGTGGATCAGAACACTCATCACGGTGGATCACATCGTCCCACGTACAGAGACGGTGTAGATAAAACACATACATCAGGACCCCACCGTCCATGTACTAGACGGTGGAGTACAACACATATCATGTGGGACCCACGAAACTTGCTACATCAAATATCAGCTATAGAGCTAGTGTGCGGTACTCCAACCAATCTGTTTCCATCCAGGTAGCCCTTCGTGACAGGGATGAAACACATACATCTGAAGTGGGTCCCACCGTCCTATGGTGTGGACGGTGTGGATAAAACACATACTCCAAGGTGGGTCCTGCACGGATGGATGACACAGATAAAACACTTATATTATGCTGCATTCGACATCGTCCAAACAGTTGGGCGGTGTGGATGCACAAAACATATCAGCAAGCCCACCGTTCCAGGACACCTGGATGGCCGGGATAAAACACATGTATCTAAGGTGGGTCCACACGTGTGGGACCCACCAGTTATATATATATATATATATATATATATATATATATATATATACACACACACACACACACACACACACACACACACACACATAGCATATACATGGACGACAACGATAAAACACGTATCTAAGGTGGGTCCACCCATGTGGGACCCACCAGTTTTATATATATATAAAATTTTATTATATATTTCTTCTTCTTTTTTTCTTTTTTTTTTTGAAAGATCAGCAACGTCCAAGCCTAGAACAGCCTGGATGAATTCATACATCAAGGTATGGCCCCACACATGGGGTGGGTCCCACCATCCAAGTAATGGACGGTGTGGATAAGTCCCTTACATCACGGTGGGGTCCACTGCTGGTTGTAATATAGCAGCTATATAATTGGTGTGAGACGCACCAGCCAACCTGCTTGCAATCTAGGTGGGTCTAACGTCCAATTTCGAAGAATGCTGGACGAACGGCTTGGATGACACATTACAAGGTGGGTTCCACATGAGTGGCCCACCATAGTTTAGGATCAAACTGATATTTGTGTTTTTACCTCATCCACGGCCTGGAAATGGGCAGCAAGTGGGCTCTATTACTGGACGTCTAGAAAAATCCGTACAATCTAGATTTGATCACATCGGATGGGCCACACACATATATATCATCATCACCATCAGAAGAAAAGGGAGAGAGAGAAAGAAAGAAAGAACGGTGAGATGGAGGGACCTGCCACTATGGGCCCCTCTCAGATCACAACACATACATCAAAGTGGGTCCCATCATAAGTGAGCCCTCAAATAAAAATCAATGATGGATCACCCACCTATATCACTCCTTCTTTAGCTCCTTGGACTCCTAAACTCCATGGCTTTCCCTTTGATGGAAGTTGATGAGACTTGAAGGGTGAAGATGAGAGATCTAGGGGTAGGGAGTGGGCCACACTTGGCTCCTCTCATAGACGTTTCCTCTCCTTGAGAATTGCTTGAATAGAGTGAAGAGAGAAATGAAAGAGTGATGGGAGTTGTAAGGATGGATGACATGGAGTGTATGGGTGAGGGATGGAGCTTGTTAACTTTTTGGGGCATGAGATGAGGTGGGGTATGGGTAACATTCCCTTGTTGGCATGAAAGGTATGGGAGAGGTAAGGGCTTGGTTGACTTGGTGGAAAGAGGGGGTATGAGTAGAGATTCCATTCTCTCAATCAGGAATTTTTTTGGAAACGGTGCACACGTTGCTCGCGGTGTTTCCTCAATTTATTCTCAGGCCCACAATTCCTGGCCTGGGCATCACATCGGCGCACGAGACACGGAGTTGGAACCGCGGCGATGGTGCGGTTGCAAGGGTACAAGTCTTGGGTCGAGCCGACTCAGATTGACAAGATGCGACTCAAGGTCGTGCGCAAATGCTATCTATGCGTCACGGGTCGCCGAAATTCGACGGGGAGGATCACGTGAGTCTATGGAACAGTACGAACTAAGATACGGGTCTCACAACTACCGTTCTTCATAGCTCATTTCTTCTCTCATCTTTAATTCCACATTGCATCATAGCTCCTCCATTACTTCTTGTGTATCCTTCATCTTTCTTTACGCCTTCGTCAAGCCCAGAGAAGTTGTACATAAGTTTAACTTTTCTAAGGAAACTACCTTAGTGAGCATATTCGTTGGACTCACGCTCTTGTGAATCTTCTTCAGAGTCACGCCTCTTTTCTCAAGCACATGTCAGATAAAATGGTGATGAACATTAATGTGTTTAGTACGTGAGTGATAAATAGAGTTTTTAGCCAACTGATTTATCATACCTCTCAATCAAACACCTTTCTTGAATGCCCTCATTACTTCCACAACTCAGCTTCAGTTGTGAAAAGAGTCACCATAGACTGAAGCTTCGACATCCAACTGATTACTCCACCTACTAGCACAAACAAGTAGCCTGAAGTTGACTTTCTAGCATCCATACTACCCGCATAACTAGAATCCACATATCTAACTACTTGGCCCCCAATTTCTCAAAAGATAAGACGTAGTCCTATGTACCTTAAATGTATCAAAGTAGTCATTTCACACCTTCCCAATGTTGCTTTTTGGGGTTAGACATATATCTACTAACAACACCAACCGCATGGGAAATATCCGGTCTCGTACAAATCATGGTATACATAACGCTGTCAACCGCATTCGAATAAGGCACATGAGACATCTCTTACTTTTCTTCATCGGTTTTAATACACTGTTCAGAAAAAAGTTTAAAATGAGCTACGTGAGGAACACTAACTAGCTTTGCCTTGTTTATCCCATACTTCACCAATGCCTTCTCAAGGTAATCCTTCTGAGATAACCAAAGACTGCTCATTTTCCTGTCTCTGTATATATCAATGCCAAGAACCTTCTTTACAGACCCCAGATCTTTCATCTCAAATGTCCTTGATAACTGAGTCTTTAGTACAATGGATCTAGAGCTACATCAAATGGACGTAAAAACTGCATTTCTTAATGAAAATCTACGTGAGAACGTGTATATGTTATAGCTAGAAGGTTTCAAAGTCAAAGGCTCAGAACATTTGGTCTGCAAACTTAAAAAGTTCATTTATAAGTTGAAATACGCATAACGACAATTGTACCAAAAGTTTTATTAAGTCGTTACCTCATATGGTTTCATTAAAAATACTACAGATGAGTACATATGTGTGTGTGTGTGTGTGAACGTCAGTGGGAGTAAGTTTATTATTTTAGTCTTATATGTTAAGGACATTTTGCTGGCTAGTAGTAATATGGGACTGTTGCGTGAGACTAATAAATTTCTATCTCAAAACTTTGAGATGAAAGATCTACGTGATGCATCATTTATCATCAGCATTCAAATTAACTGGAACAAATCATGTGAACTACTTGGCATGTCTCAGAGGGCTTATATTGATAGGGTTCTTAAAAAGTTTAACATGCAAAGTTGTGCTCCTGGCCAAGCACCTATTGTAAAAGGTGACAGGTTTGGCCAATTTTAGTGTCTTAAGAATGGCCTAGAAAGGATAAGATGAAACATATTACGTATGTATTACCAGTACGGAGCATCATGTGTGATCAGGTTTGTACGCGTCCGAATATTACTTTTATAGTTAGAATGTTGGGCATGTCACTTGGCAATTCAGAAATGAACCATTGGATAGTTCTTAAGAAAGTGTCACACTACCTGTAAAGGACAAATGACTTCACACTCACATATAGGAGATATGACCATTTAGAGTTGGTTATATATACAGATGCAGATTTTGCGGGCTATCTCGACAGCAAAAAGTCCACCTCGGGCTATGTACTCATGATATTTGGTGGAGCCGTATCATAAAAGAGCTTGAAACAGTCGATTACGACATCTTCTACCATAGAAGCAGATTATGTAGCTTGTCATCAAGCCACGAGTCAAGCAATCTAGTTTATGAGTTGTGCATATGATCCCGAAACTATTGAAAGTTGATTGTGATAGTTTAACTGCAATTAATTTCTCCAACAACAACAAGAATTCATCGAGGTTAAAGCATATTGACATTAAGTACCTTGTTGTGAAGGAGAAAGTTTAGAATCGTCAAGTGTTTGTAGAACTCATCGGCATAAGGTAGATGATAGCGGATTCTCTCACTAAAGGTCTTCCTATAACGCTCTTTAAGGAACATGTGACATCTATCAGAGTTGTAGATAGATCCCAGGATGTATTTGAGTGGTGAAAGTTTTTTGTTTTGATTCTATTATATACAAACATTTTAGAGATATCTTTTATATACATTAATGATTCTGTTATTCAGTTTATATCTTGCTTCTTCTTTAGTGTACACATTTAGTTTTAAGTAAGCAAGATTTTGGTTTGTGTCTTGGAGACACATACAGCAGAACCACTTGAAAATAGACACATATGGTCACATTAAATGTGTAATCTTCATACCATATCTCATACCATTGATCCATGTCATTAAGGCTATTGGTATTCGTGATTGTAATTCGTCGAACTTCAAAAAATATAAATGTTGTGTTGACTACCATGATCCAATATTAGTGGCCTTGATGGACTAGATTTGACAAGCGCTCATAATTATCCAACGGCGTTGTTTTGAAACTCGGTATGTCGCCTTTAGAAACTTTCAAAAGCAAATGTATTTTATAAAATAGTTTCAACAAATAAAATAAAATATTTTGTTTTCTTTTGGATGTTAGTGTAGCCCAAGTGGGAGAATATAAGACTCTTATTAGGTGGGCCACATGTGATCACCGGTTTAAATCTGACCATTGGATTATTCAGATTAAGCAATTCAGTGGGGCCCACTACAATTGTGACCATTGCAAATAGGTTTGGGGCGAGATGCTTGAACCATGGTCCCTATTATATGGTTATTAAGCCAAATATGGAAACCTACAGTGTGGAGACTTAGATGAGAAGTGTGATGGGTAAGCTTCTCTCGCCCTCTTTCCAATAAATACATGTCTTGTTTCTTTCACCTACGTAAGAGAGAAAATCTAAAATCTCATTGAGAGATTCTCATAAGGGTGTAAGGTACAGAAGAGAAAGAACACTTCTCGACAAATCGGGACATGAGGAACGTTTTCAATCAGATATGCATTTAAGATTATTATGTTAAATTTCCATTATTGATACATAAATGATCCTTCAATTTTGCAATATTGAAACAACACTTTATTCAAAAGTTCTATGGCCCTCAAGAAGTTTTAAATGGTAGGCATTCATACAAGCTCATGTGACCTTATGAATAGGTTAGATGGAAATTAAACATCTCATTGGACCCTAGGAAGTTTTCAATGGTAGAAGTTCAATCTTCACCATTTCTTTTAGTATGGTCCACTTGAGCCTTCAATCTGCCTCCTTTTTAGGCTCAGGCCGTGAAATGATTTTTCCAAAATGAATAAATGATTTTTCCACTTCACCTTATCCCAACCCAATCGTACTTGGCGCAAACCCATCTTATGTGATTGGTGAGGTTTGGATCCTCCAGTCCCTAGGCCTGACCCATTAAATAGGGAAATCAATAATAATAATAATAATTATTATTATTAGTATTATTATTATTATTATTTTATCTAAACTTTGAGCCAACCCAAATTTAATGAGTTTGGTGTGGGTAAAAAATCTGACCTGATTTTTAAATGGGTCAGTGTCCAGACCCTGTTGTTTTCCGTGGGCTGCCGCTTGAGTATCTGGATCTATCTTTTGGGATCATCACATATAACGAGACAAGCAACTAAAAGATGAAACAGATGTTAGACATACATTATGGTGGGCCCCAGAGAACAATAGCGTGCCAACCAAATCAGTCCTCAATCACAATAGTAGGTAGGAAAATAATTGAGAGGGATGCCAATATCAAATGTTGATGTAGCAGAATTTGATTGGGTCAAATAATTAAAAGGTTATCAATATCGATGACATGGCCGGATTTGATTAGTCCATCTGCTGCCGCCAAGATGGAGCTGATTCAACAACTTTTAAACATGTTCTGTGTAGCCTTATCTTCACATTTTATTTTATTTTTTTCACCACATGTTGATAGACGGTCTGGATCTCCGAACCATAGTCCTACATGTACACAATGGCCAGTCAGGACATTAATCCCTTTTGCATGAGGAACGCTCCCCATCGTTGTGATTTTGAAGACAGGACGCTTAATTTAAGGTTTCCATAATGAGCGGCTCCGATTTCATTATATACGATGGCAACTACAATGATTGTTGATCACTCTTGTCAGTTGACGAGGCCATATCCACCGTATATGTGGCGTATACATAAGTTCATCCGGACCGTCCAAATGGTACCGACTATCCAACCATTGAATTAGTGGATATGAAATGGACGGTTAAAATTAAAATGGTAAAGATCATCGGATATCTCTGATATTCCAGCCAGCGATTCAAGGACGGCAGGGTTGAATGTATTGATGCTTAAATCCACTGATCTATACGTGATCCAGACGTCCAATTAGCTACCTAATTTCAAAGCCATTTAATGCTATTAAATGTTGCCTAGATAACAAATATTTTAAAGGAAAAAAGGAGTTTCCACTTGAGTAGGGTGTTAATGTGTAATCCACCCCAACCATCAAGTGTAGAATCACATTTTAGTCCTATGGTCCAAAAATCAGCCCCGTCCATGGTTCAGGTAAACTACAAGATTGGACAGTGTACATAAAAAGCACACCTTTCAAACTATTTCCCATGGTGTGACCCACTTGAATCGCATATGGACCTATGTTTTGGGCCTCAGCCCTAGATTTTTGTGTCGAATTTAATGGTTAGAGTGGATTTTACATATTCATCACAGTGGGCCCTGTAAAAATCAACTGTGGATGTCTCTCGTCCAACAGTTTCCACTGGTATGGCCTACTTAAATAACGGATCAACCTGATTTTTTGCCATGATGTTTGTTATATCCACACCGCCTATCCACTTGTCAATGCTATTTTAGAGCACGAGCCTAAAAACAAGGCAGATCCAAAGCTTAAATGGACCACACCATAGAAATCAGTGGGGATTGAACGCCTACCATTGAAAATGTTTTGGGCGCAACAAAAGTTTTGGATCAAGCTTATATATGTGGTTTCCCTTCATTCTCGTCTGTGTGGCCTCATGAACCGGTTAAATGGAAAATAAAGATAATGATGGACCCTAGGAAAGTTTCAACAGTGGGGTTCACTGTCTCCAATGTTTTATATGGTGTGGTCCACTTGATCTTTAGAGCTGCCCATTTTTTGGATTATGCTCCATAACTAATTTGGAAAATTGGATGGACGGCATAAATATACCATATAGATTATGGTGGGGCTCCTATAAATTTGCCTCGTCAACACGGAACACATGAGATTCCATGCTACGCAATCCACACATTTTGAGTGTGGAGCTTACACTCTAGAGAGTATTTCCCTGACCGTGGCGCGCGCCACCTTGATGCATGTGTTTTTATCCACTTCGTCCATCAGTCTCTTGTACTCAATTTAGGTTATAATACCAAGAGGACATAAATCCAAATCTCATGTGGACCACAACACAAGAAGTAGTAATGATTGACCGTTAAATACTTCTTGGGGTTATAAAAGTTGGATCAAGCTAATATTTTTGTTTTCCCTTTATTGTGTGACCTTGTTAATAGGTTAGATGGCAAGTAAAAATTATTGTGGGCCCTAGGAGGTTTTTAATGGTGGGCGTTCAATGTCCATTGTTTGCTATAGTGTGGTCTACTTTTTACTCGGATCTTCTTCACTTTTAAGACAGTAAAATAAAATAATGTGTTAAAACTGATGAATGGAGTGGATATGCTACATATACATTAAGGTGGGCCTCCAAGCTAGAGAAAGTTCAAATACGGTGCTATCGAGTAAAACCTGATCCACTCCATTATTCTCGAGAAGGTGACTTGTTAATGGGAACTAACATTTGTAGTGTGTGGATGCTAGAGGGAATGCAATTTTCCAAGGGTAAAGGAGATTTACTCTCTTCTTTCCACTGGTTGCTTCACTTGAGGGCTTTTATGATGAAGGTAAAGGATGTGATATTTGAACAGAATCGCCACTAACCAATTATTATGATTCCACAATCGGTTAGATCCCATACAAACGCTTAAGATTGAGAACCCGAAAATCTTTAACCTTAAGATACTTGTAAGTTTACGTTCCAGAGATTTTGAATAAGGGACCGCGGTTATAAAGAGGGAAAGTGTTTGGCACCCACTCTGTCCTTACGGATGTATGGTCTTTAGTTCACAAGATTTGACTAATTTCTGAAAAATAAGGGTAGTTCTCGCGTGCCAAAAATGTAATGCGATGTAATGATGCTACTGATTGATCAATCTGAATTTCTGATGGCCAGGATCCAACTATATTGGTAAGCCGCAGAGCATACGTTCGAAGTGATCAAGTGTAAGGTGCAAATGATGTTTGATGTTGTATGAATGCTTATGATAAAATGACTGCCAACCGATTAAGGTTTTTGGTGGACTTGTTGTAATTATATCAGCAGCTCTCAGAGCATACGCCCTCCAGTCAGATATGATGAAAAATGATGGGATGCAATGTATATGCTAAAACAACAACCAACTAGCTAAGGTTTTTAATGGACAAGATCCGATTATATTGGCAAGCCATAGAGCATACGCATGCCAGTCAGATGTATGAAAATGATGAAAATGCAGCTGCTGCTTGTTTTGATATATTAGATTTTCAAGAACTTTGATACACTTTTTTTTTTTTTTCCTTTTACACATGCACACACACCCCCACACACACCCTAGTGGGATTTCACCACCTATGGATGCTCAAACCCTTGACTGGGTGTTGAAACCACTGAGAGCTTACCACCCGAGCAAGAGTAAGGACTTGAATGGTAGGATGAACGATAGTGTCGCAAGGCTAGATTGAGTGGCTTGAATTTGAACTTGCGTGGCTTGGGAGTCTTAGACTCTACTCTCACTCTCACTCTCATTCTCACTCTTCTTGGTGGAAAAATGACTAAGGCTAATGGGTGAGCTTCTCTGAAATGAGAGGGCTCTCTAAAGCTAGTTGTGTCAAATGAAGGATAGTTATATTCTCCAACCCTGGTTTTCTTATAATTCCTAGTGATCCTGGGAGTAAAATGTGTTTGAATGGATAGAATTGAAGATTGCTACATGACATCATCTTATGGGTTGGATGAGGTGGTAAAATGGTAATTTTGGATAAAGAGATAGGCATCGAAGTAAATGTACATCAACCATACATTTAAGGTTCGAAAAAGGAGAAATCCACATGCTTGAGGGATGTTACCTGAAATAGGGGGATTGCCATGTGTCATGCAGTAACCTGCCTGTCGTCGGTTCCTGCTTGGACTCCCTACTTTGGTAGGAAGCATCCTCCAAGTGTATGGAGGCTCTGCTATGAGGGTTTCTTCTTTAAGGTTTCGACTATCTCTTCAATTAGGCTTGGTTTTGATCTTGGGTTTTTGCTTGGTTTTATGCTTGAATAGGTGAGTTGACTGGGTTATGGGCTTGGGTAGGCTAACCAGGTGAGTTGACTCAGTTAGTTGACTAGGTAATTTGACTCGCCGAGTTGACTCAAGGCTTTAGGGTTTTGGGTTCCTAGGGTTTCGGGTTAGGCCGACTGGGTTGATTGGGTTGAGTTTAGGGCTTAGGACTGGGTTTCCTAGGTTTTACGCTTCTAGGGTTATGGTTTAGGATCTAGGTGCGGTTGTCTATCCATTCATTCAAACTCTATCAACTTATCAGCTAGAGGTAGGGTGTCTACACAGTGTTGTGGCTCGCCCTTTATTTTTTAAGTGGTCCACAATAATGTATACATGAGATTCATTGTAACCATTAGATGTATAATCTTATATTGGGCTCAGAGCAAATAAATCATAATGATACGTAAGTGGTTTGTACTAATGAAAACGATTGGGAGAGACGTCCACCCTTGATTTTTACATGGCTTACCATGATGATTATGTGAAATCTACTCGAACCATTAGATGCCACATCAAAACATTGGCCCGAAACCCAAAAAGAAGGCCCATACACTGCTCAACTAGACCACACCAAGAGAAACAATTTGGAGGGTAATCATTTTATGTATACTATTTCCAATCGTGTGGTCCACTTAAACCATGGATGGGGCTGATTTTTAGGACATGGATATATCATGGGTGAGGCACCTGATGGTTAGGTGGATTTCACATTAATATTATGACGGGGCTCACCTAAGCCAATAATTCCTTTTCCTCCTTGAAATAACTTTCATCGAGGGCTATTATTACATTAATTGCTCCTTAAATGAGGCAACTAGTTGGACCATTCAAATTGCTCCAACTAGTTGTGCATTAAATAGAGTAATTAATGCTAATAAATAGTGCCTTGGTGAAAGTTATTTCAAAGAGGAATGAAATTGTCGGCTTGGGTGGGCCCTACCATGAGGTTAATAGGAAATCCACCTAAATCATTAGGTGTGTCACCCCATGTTAGAGTTAGGAAACGAAAGTCATCTATATATGTTGTTCAAGCGGGCTCCATAATTGGAAAAAGCTGTATAGGAAAAAGCCCAACCTTCAAACTATGTTCCTTGGTATGGCCCACTTGCATCACAAACGGGACTTGACTATTGGGGCTCCAAACATAGGTTTTTTTGTGGCATCTAATGGTTGAAGGGGATTTCCTATACTCATAACGCTGGGCCATTTACAAATCATGAGTGGAAATTTCTCTCTCAAATGTTTCATTAGCGTGGCCTACTTAAATCACAAATCAACATATTTTTATTTTAATTCTACCCCTAAGACGAGGTTACACATCTAATGATCAGATTGGATATACATATAAATCAAGGTAGGCTAGTCAAAACTCAATACCCCGCCTGGGTCTCCTATATCTTTCGTTGCTGACAACACTCCACTTGAGATTACATTCCCCATAAAAAAATGAAGGGTGGGCGTCTGTCTTGCATGCATTTTTTGGGGAACACTGATAGTGGATTAGGTGTTACATGGGTAGGATCAAAGGGTGTGTTTCTTTGACTGTGGACCCACCTTGATGTATGTGTTGTATATCCCTTCCGTCCATCAGTTTTCCTAGCTCACTCTAGGACATGGTCTCAAAAAGGAAGTAAATCTAAATCTCAATTGGACCACACAACAGGAAACAATGGTAATTGATCATTAAAAGCTTTTTGGTGGCACAAAAGTTTTAGATAAAGCTAATTTTTCAGTTTTTCCTTCATCCACATTTACGTGCCCTTATCAACATGTTTGATGGGCCATGGTAACTTTTTAATGGTGAGCGTTCAATGTCCATTGTTTCTTGTAGTGTAGTTCCCACTTTATTCATGGGATCATGAACTGAAATTATATTTAAAAACTGAGGGCCCCATGGTAAGGGAAATACTGACAAAAGTATTACACAGTGAACATGTTAGATGGCAAATAAACATAATGGTTGGCCCTATGAAGGTTTCAATGGTGGGATCATTCTCCCCACTGCTTTATCTAATGTGGTACACTTGAGCTTTGTATTTCTTAAAATTTCGGCTCATGACCTAAAATGATTTAGAAAAATGGATGAATGATGTGGATATAATGCATACATCATGATGGGGCTTGCAGAACTTTACCACAGCAACAAAATCTAGTTTATGCAATCGAAGTCCTCAAGAACGTTTCATTTTTTTAGGAATTAACTTTCGGGAGATGGTCCCACCCTTCCTTTTCTACTGGGTCAACTGTGATGTGTAAGAAATTTACTTCAACCATTAGATGTGTAATGCCATGCTGAGCAGTGAGTCAAGTGAACCATACCAATGGAAGTAGTTAGGAGATACATCCACCCTTGACTTTTTACAAGGCCCATTGTAATGAGAATGTGAAATCCATTCAACCATTAGATGTCACACCAAAATCTAGGCCTAAGGCCCAAAACATAAGTCCATAGGTGATTCAATTGGGACACACCAAGAAAACAGTTTGGAGGGTGAACTTTCCATCTACATTGTTTCTAATTGTGTGGTTGTTGACTATCAAATATTGCACATTTTCCCCCATTTATATCTTGGTTTTATGAACATGATAATGCTTAATGGTATTTATACATGTTTGTATTGTAAACTGAAGCAGAGAGCTTGGATTGGAAAGAATGCCAAAAGTATGTATTTGATGCTCAAGAATCACCAAGACAATGGACCTTACAAGACCAAGATTGAAGAATTCACATGCCAAAGATCCAAGGAAACCAAGTGAGGAATGAAGAGAATCAAAGATTTTAAGTGAAAAGAAGGAACTTGCTTGTTGTTCGACTAGCCCAAGAAACTTTAGCTTGAACTCAAGAAACATGATCTTTTAAATTCACGTGATCCTCGACCAGTCGAAGATGACTCTTGACCAGTTGAGGATTTATCTCAACTAGTCGAGTGTTACGCAGATTTTGCGCGGATTGCGTAAATTTGAGGCAGTTTCCAGACTTTTCCAACTCGTTGTGAAAGTTGCAGTTCCCCAACTATAAATAGGAGTTCCTAAGATGCTCCAAAGCATCTTGTAGGGTTTGAGGAGTGGAGCAAAAGGGTGGAGCCGCCGTCCGAGAGTTTTTCTTCTTCTTCCTTAATTATTTTCATGTTTTGTTTAAGAGATTTTGGTTTAATTATGTCTATAGTCAACTAAACCTCTTAGCTAGGGCTAAGAGGTGAAGCTTGTAATGTGATTGGGATGTTTACTTTTCTTTGATTCATATTTATGTTAAACTTCATTGATTTTAATTTGATTTTAAGGAATATTTTCAGTTTTTAATAGTTTGTTAGGACTCAAATTATAATAAATCTGCGATAGCTTTAAATATCTTCTTTTCCTATTTGAGATTGTGGGATTGGTAAATTTTATTGTTCACCATTGTCTCCTGGGCATGGTAGGGTGATGGAATCCCTTCCAATTTCAACAATTCTCTTCTATTAAGGCTAGATCAATGATAAGTTCAGAGATTTGATCATCTCTTTTTCCAATTGCATAAGGTAAGACTCTGATTCTAACTGGATCTCTTGAATCAAGTAAGGTAGCATTCTAATTACTACAAGTGAATCCTTGACACCCTAGTTCCCACCTTTAAATTCACAAGTTTCAATTACATCATTCACAATTACTCTTTTCAAATATTCAAATTTAGATTTACATCATATTCTAGCTCTACTTCTAGTTATTTTTAGAAACTTACGAGATTAGTCCCTATGGATTCAACCTCGGTCTCACCGATATTATTACCACATCGCGACCCTATAGTTAGGGTTTTGAACAAAATTTTGGCGCCGTTGCTAGGGACTACGGCTATGTTTTTTTTAGATTAATTGGTATTAGAATTAGGTTAAGATTAGGATTTATTTTTTTCTGTTTTTAGGTTAGGATTTGTTTTCTGAATTTATTTTTAGAAACTAACTTGGTTTTCTGTCTTATAGGATTCTAACCTAGCAATCTCCAATCTGGTAAACTCTTTCCAAATCTCTCTTTTTTTTTTATAATTTTATTTTAAATTTCTTAATTGCTTTAGTCTCTCTCTAGTTTTCTCTTTAGGTTTAGGTTAGATTCTAAACTTGAGTGCTGAGAGTGTTTTATGCCCAGGTTGGTCCATGATAACACTTTACGTCTTTTGAGTGAAGGAGGATTAGTCAAAGGGTTGCTTATCCATCACCGGATTAGACACCACTTGAGATCCTCTGAGTCAATAGAAGTGATGGCCGCAAATCAACCTCAACCTTCAGTTAAGGAAGCCCAGGATGAGAATGAGGTGTATCATGCACCCCTGCCTCGTACCTTATGAGATTATTTACAACCGGTAGGGGTAGAAGTGATGGCCGTAAATCAACCTCAACCTTCAGCTAAGGAAGCCCAGGATGAGAATGAGGTGTATCATGCACCCACCTTATGAGATTATTTACAACCGGCGGGGGTGAACACACTGTCTTGCATGATCTTTATAGAGAATGAAGGACATATGGATATTAAGCTAGGAGTGATCTAACTCCTTCTAAAGTTTCATGGACTTGAATCTCAAAATCCATATCTACACATGAAAGAGTTTGATGAGATAATAGCCACTTTACACTTTCCTAATGTGTCTAAGGACACGAATAGGCTGAAACTTTCCTTTCTCCTTAAAAGAAAAAGCTAAGACGTGGTTACACTCACTACGTCCACAATTGATTGGCGGATGGAACGACATGACAAGAGTTCATTAAGAAAATTTAATTTCCCATACTATAAAATGAACACCCTCAGAAAGTTGATCATGAACTTCGCTCAAAAGGAAGATGAAACATTCTTCCAATGTTGGGAGTGGTTCAAGGATCTTGTCAGTTCATGCCCACAACATGATTTTAAAACGTGGCGCATAACAAGCTTCTTCTATGAAGGACTAACATCTTCCATGCACCAAATGGTCGAGAGGATGTGCAATGGGGAATTCATGAACAAAGATGTCCTTGATGTGTGGGATTACTTTGACAAACTCGTTGAAAACACACAATCATGGGACATCTCCCCAAGACCTAGCACCACTTCTAAGCCTACTCAATCAAAGGAGAGGGGCAGAATATATGTTTTGAAAGAGGAAGACGATCTAAAGGCTAAAGTGGCCAGTCTCACAAGAAAAATTGAGGCTATGGAACTTAAGAAGGGTAAGACTGAGGAAGTTGTTTACGGCATTTGTGCCTACAACATACATACGACTGAAAATTGGCCAACAATTCTTGCGTTTCAAGAAATATTAAATGAGTAGTCAAATGCTGTAAACAACTACCACCCACCTCTAATAAATACAATTCGAGTTGGAGGAATCATCCAAATTTCAGTTGGAGGAATGGACAGACTGCTGCTCCTCAAGGAATCCCTAACCAACTCTTGAATCAAGGGAAACCTCAAGAGGAATAGGTTCATAATTTCACACAAACTCAAGAGCTTATCCAAACATTACAAGTGCTTATAAAGTTTATGCAAAAGATAAATTCATGTGTTACGGTTATGGAGATGGGGGTGCTTCCTGCCCAAACTCTCCTCAATTCTAAACCGCAATATGAAATGCGTGATCCAAGCTCTTCAAATCAGATGGAGCAAGCGAAGTCTATCACCACTCTTAGGAGTGGAAAGACAATTGACAAAACTATTCCAATCAGGGCTAAAAAGCCTAAAGACCTGGAAGTAGATGAGAATGATAGACCTAGCACTGCTCCATATGGGTTAGAACCAGAATCGCGGAGTAAGCCGATTGCACCATTTCCCCAATGGTTGATTGCACCAAAACCTCTAAGTCTCAAGATATTCTAAAGGTGTTAAAACAAGTGAAGGTCAACATCCCTCTTTTGGATGTTGTGAAACAAATTCCTTCATATGCCAAAATTTTGAAAGATTTATGCACTACTAAAAGATAGTAGAGCATTCAAAAAAAAAAATTCTGACAGAAAAGTGAGTGTCATCCTCAAGCAAGATGTGCCACAAAAATATAAGGATCCCGATAGCCCAACCATCACTTGCGTAATCGGGAACTACCAGATTGAGCATGCACTTCTGGACTTGGGGGCAAGCATAAATCTGATTCTGTACTCAGTCTATGAACAATTGGACCTAGGTGAATTAAAACCCACCCGGACTACACTACAACTTGTTGATCGATCAGTTTATGTACCGAGAGGGATAATTGAGGATGTATCAGTCCAAGTTGACAAATTTTACTATCCAGTAGATTTTATCATCCTGGATACTCAACCCATCATAGATATGAGCACTCAAATTCCTGTTATTCTTGGTCTCCCATTCCTTGCTACTTCAAATGCAATCATTAATTGCAGAAATGGAGTTATGAGTTTATCTTTCAGAAATATGACATTGGAGCTCAATATCTTTTTCAATATGAGCAAACATGCAGATGATGATAACGATGCCCACGACATTAACATGATTGACTCTTTCATGGAACATAGAGTTCCTCTAACTCTATACACTGACTCTCTAGAGACGTGCTTGACCCAGTCCCCTGATTTGGATGATGACATGATTACGGAGATGGATGCCATGCTTGATACTGTGTTGGTACTTGAAGTTAACCGGTGGAGGCCACAATTTGAGAAATTGCCACAAACCGATGTAGTGCCTCTACTATCTAGCCTTAAAGCGCCGAAGCTTGACTTAAAACATTTGCCTACTGATCTTAAATATGTCTACTTAGGTCAAGATGAGACATACCCGGTGGTGATTTCATCCCACCTTGAGAAAGAACAGGAGAGTGTGCTTATTTCCACTCTCATTGAGCATAAAAGGGCCCTTGGATGGTCGATTGCGGACCTCAAGGGAATTGATCCTTTAATTTGTACTCACCGCATTCATCTTGAAGATAATGTGAAGACCTCCTGCCAACCACAACATTGATTAAATCTAAATATGAAAGAAGTGGTTAAGGCCGAGGTTCTTAAGTAATTGGATGTGGCTATCATATACCCTATATCCAATAGTCAATGGGTGAGTCCAACTCAAGTGGCTCCCAAGAAGTCCGGAATCATCAACATAGCCAATGGCGACAATGAACTCATGCCAACTAGAGTCATTACTGATTAGATAATGTGCATTGACTACATAAAGTTGAATATCGTCACTAGGAAAGACTACTTTTATTTACCCTTCATCGATCAAATTTTAGAAAGACTAGTTGGTCACTCTTACTATTGTTTCCTTGATGGGTATTTGGGCTACAATCAGATAGAGATAGCCCTTGAAGATTAAGAAAAGACAACGTTTACATGTCCTTTTGGCAACTTTGCTTACCAAAGGATTGCATTCGGACTGCACAATGCCCCCGCCACTTTTCAGCGATGTATGTTGAGTATTTTTTCTAACATGGTGAGGCAATATTTGGAGGCTTTCATAGACTACTTCTCTATCTTTGGTCCATCCTTCAGTGAATGTTTGAAAATTTTGAAAAATGTGTTGAAGCGATATAAGGAAAAAAATTTGGCTCTAAATTGGGAGAAGTGTCGTCTCATGGTTCGTAAGGGAATTGTTCTTGGACATATCATCTCTTCCAAGAGAATTGAGGTAGATAAGGCTAAAATTGATCTTATTTCTAACCTACCTCCACCTAAGAGCATACGAGACGTGCGATCCTTCTTAGGACACGCTGAATTTTACAGTCGATTCATAAAGGATTTTAGTCACCCTTTTCGTCCTTTATGAAATCTAATTCAAAAGGATGTACCATACGAGTAGACTGAGCAATGTCAGGAAGCTTTTTTTAAGCTTAAGGGCATGTTAACAACCACACTAATAATGCAACCACCCGATTGGAGTATCCATTTTGAAATTATGTGTCACGCGTCTCACTACGCTATTGGGGCGGTGTTAAGCCAAATAAAAGAGAAGAAGCCCTATTTTATTCATTATGCAAGTAGAACTCTAAATCATGCCCAAGTGAATTACTCTACTGCGGAGAAGAAACTCTTAGCCGTAGTGTTCGCTTTGGACAAATTTAGGTCCTACTTGATTGGATCCAATATCATTATCTACACTGATCATGCGGCGTTGAAGTATCTTCTTTCTAAAAATGATGTTAAGCCCCGCTTAATAAGATGGATACTCCTACTCAAGGAATTTGACTTAGAAATAAAGAATAAAAAGAGAGTAGAGAACGTAGTGGCTGACAATCTTTCAAGACTTGATCTCCCTAATTTCCTTGAGACGACACCCATAAACGACATGTTCCCTGATGAATAACTTTTTAAACTCTCCCACCTACCTTGGTTTGCTGACATTACAAATTATCTTACTATGGGTTTCACGCCTACAAATTGGACTACACAAGATAAGAAAAAGTCTTCGCCGAGGTATGTAAGTTCTTTTGGGATGATTCATATTTGTTCAAATATTGTTCAGACCAAATTCTAAGGAGACATGTGGTAGACAATGAACACCAAAGTGTTATCTCCTTTTGTCACTCTCAAGCCTGTGGTGGTCACTTTTCTACTAAAAGATCACAGCCAAAATTTTACAGTGTGGCTTTTACTGGCCCACTATGTTCAAGGACACTCATGAGTTCTGCAAAGCTTATGAGTATTGTTAGAAATTGGGAGCATTATCCCATCAAAATATGATGTCTCTAAATCCCATACTAATCATTGAAGCATTTGATTGCTGGGGCATCGATTTCATAGGGCCATTCCCCCAATCCTTTGAAAATTTATACATTCTACTAGCAGTAGACTATGTCACTAAATGAATCGAAGCGATCCTGTGTTGGAACAATGACCATCGGATAGTCCTTAGATTCTTAAAAGAAAACATCCTTTCTTGGTTTGGAACACCTCAGGTGTTGAGGGTCAAATATTGCATATTATCCCCCATTTATAACTTGGTTTTATGAACATGATAATGTTTAATGTTCTATTTTACTTATGTTTGTGTTGCAAGGTGAATTTAAGAGCTTGGATTAAAAAGGGTGCTAAAAAAATGGATTTAATGCTCAATGTTGAGGGTCAAATATTACATATCAGACCCAGTTATTGCCTGGATTTATGAACATGGTACCATTGAATAACCCATTTTAATCATGTTTGTGTTACAAGGTGAAATTGCGAGCTGAGACTGAATCGGGATGCTAAAAGTACGGATTTAACGTTCAGAATGCACCAAGGCAAGGGACGGACTCCAAGGGACCAAGATCGACAGAATTACACGCCAGGGATCCGCGAAAATTGAGAAACTAAAGCTCAAGCGGCTTGAAAGTCAGCCAGAATGCAAGATCACTGGGTTTCCATCATCTGTTTGGCTCGAAACTTTATACATGGCTCGAGAACCAAAAACTAACCGTACACGTCAAATTTCAGCCATTGGATCCTCGTGAAAGTGGCTGAACTAATAGATCAGTCCATAAAATCCTGATTTGGGGCCCACCCGCTGTCCAGATACGCTTTAACTTCGGCCCCCACGGCTCAAATGAAATGAGGAACAAGATGGTTGGTGTGGATTTCTCATAATAATCATACAGTGTACATAGTACACTTTTTACACTAAGAGTGCATGGCAACACAGGGACGTACAGAACTCGAACTCTGTTTCTGTCATGAAACAGAGACTGCGGATGATCTCAGTGGGCCATCATCATGGTCCAAATGCTCAATCCGAGCCGTCCATCATGCAGAGGGGCTTGATTTAGCCAAACCCATGTTGACTTTATGCACTCATGCACGCACACGTGTTGGTTTCAATGGTCACAAATGGACTGCCCTACAACTATTGCAGCTGATTTCTTCCATGGACCACACCGATTTGGATCCAAAAACAGTGATTTCCGGCTGGTTTTTCAAGCAGAATACATTGGACGGAGTGGATCTCTTCTCTAGAGATGATCAGGGGCCATAAGACATCTCAGCGTAACTCCATACGCACCTACGTGCGTAACAGATGACCGACCGCCGTGGGCCATACGACTTTCTTGATCATGATCGGCCGGCTAATCCGGACCGTCTAAGAGAGAGAGAAGTGGGTCACGACCCCATCTATGAAGACAGAACGACTTCCGATGATCAGCCATTCCGAATAGCTTTCCAAACGCAAGATAGTTTGCATTTTTTTTATTGTTGCGTGCGTAAGGAGCCACTGACTCCAATCTTTTGTTTCGCACAATGGACGACCGCTTGTTCCAGCCTATAAAAGACGTGAAAGGAAAGAACGGAGAAGTCGGGGAGGAAGGGAGGCTGTGCGGCTGATTGAAGGAAGAAAGGAAGGAACGTGAAAAGGTGGTTTTTCTGCTGTAGTGGCGTGGCTGCTGCTGCAAGTCAGGAAGAGTGAAAGAGAAACGGAGGGGAGCTGAGGAAACGGTGGAGACTTGAGCCTGGTTTTCTTCTTTTCCTTTATATTTCTTTTTATTTTTAAGTTCAGCCCATTCATGTGTGGCTAATCCTCTTAGCTAGGGCTAAGAGGTGAAGCCTGTAGCGAGATGGGAGATCCTACTTTGTGCCTTTAATTTAAATTTCAGAACTTAATTTGATTTTAAGTTGATTATTAAAGGAATACTTTCTTAGTCTTTAATGGTCTGTTGTGACTGAAATTACAATGGGTTTGCAATGGCTTTGAATATTTCTTTTTCTCTTTTGATGTTTATGACGTCAGGAGGCCCTGTTGTTCACCATCGTCTCCTGGGCATGGATGGATGATAGCACCCTTCCTAACCTTCATAGCATGTTGATTGGTTGGTGATTAGTTTAATTCTGTTGTTTACTTTGTCTCCTGGGCATGGTTTGGTGATGAAATCCATTCTAATTCATATGCCTTTCATCTCTTGAAAACCAGATCAAGTAAGTTCAGTTTGAATTCCATAATCCTTGATGCAAGCATAAGATCTCCCTGATCTCTACAAGTGGATCCTCTGAATCCCTAGTTTCTTCCTCTGAATTCCTTAAAGTTTTAGATAATTATTCCACAATTATTCCTTAAACTCTATTTGGTTTAGATCACATCTTAGTCTAGTTTTATTTCTACTTGGTTTCAGATAACGTACAGGTATCAGTCCCTGTGGATTCGACCTCGGTCTTACCGAGTTTATTACTACATCACAACCCTATACTTGGGGAGTGAACAAGTTTTTGGCGCCGTTGTCGGGGACTGACGGTTACGTTTTCTGGGATTAATTAGTTTTAGAATTAAGTTAAGATTAGGATTTTACTAACTTTAGGTTAAAGTTTTTTGAAACTAACATGTTTTCCTATCTTGTAGGATCCTGACATAAACTTTTAAATTGGTAATCCCTTTCTAATTCCTCTACTTTTTCTATTTTTAGAAAATAGTTTATTTTTAGAAACTTCCCTCTTTTGTTTTTAGAAACAAGATTAGTTATTTCCTTTCTTTTAGAGATTCTTTCTAATTTTTAGAGACTAACTCATCTTTCCTTTATTTTTATTTTTCGAAATTTTCTAATTCTGGAACTTTCCTTCTTAGAAATTAACTTTCTAATTCTAACTCTTTTAGAATCTAACTTTGTTTCCTAATTTATTTTTAGAAATTTCTACTTGTAGACTTTTTATTTAAAAACTAACATTACTTTAGAATTTTTAGATTTAGAAACTAATTTCTGTTGTTTTCTTTTGCAGGATCTTAATATAAGAATCTCTAGTCTGGTAACATCATTCTAACTTCTCCTCTTACTTTATGTATTGCTGTAGGATTTTTCTTTTTTCTAGGATTAGACTCAGAGTTAGGGTTCTACCATGGAAGCATGGGTACGTGCATATGCCGAGATGGATAAGAGATATTGGGGAATGCCTGAGGGTTGTGGAATTCAACGTATACCTCAAGATTTTTCTCCATCAAGAACAGACATTGAGAACCGACTAAAACGTTATGTTCCATCTGTTAATAGGGCCGTATATGATCGTAATTATGGAAATGAGGATTATTATCAACCATCATATTCTCCCATGTATGATCAGTATGACTATTACCAGGGGAAACATCAAAATTTGGAAGATGAACCAACTATATGTTATAATGATTATCCTCTTGGATACCCTACCATTGATATCCAACCAGAAACAATCCAAGAGGATTCAGCTCAGCGTAGCCTAGCCTATCTCACGGAAATGAGAAAAGCGTTGGAAGCGCTTAATTCGCGCCTTGATAAGATAGAGGAGGCTCAGTTATCTCAACCACAATTCATTCCAGAAATACAATGCGAGAAAAGTGATCCTAACTCGCTTTGGAAGAACTCTGGAATTACAAATGAGGAGTTGGATTCTATCAATGAGCATATGGTTCAATTTCCCGATGAGTTAATCTCAATGACTGTTCAAAGGAATGGTCAATATGCATGGGTATCTTTCAAATACAGTGATGATGACACACTTTCCTCACATGACACACAGGATCTCAATGATGACGTAGAGGTTAGTTTTTTCAAACCTCAACCGAACTTAGGTGTAGAATGTGAGGAGAGCGACCCCATCCCAAGTGTGTACTGCACGGAATTAGACGATGATGCTTATTGGGATGATGATCATGAATATACAGCCCAAAGTCCCCTAGAATCAATCTCAAGTTTCGTCCAGGTCAATGATCAAGATGTACATGAAGTGGTCGGTCATAATGAGCCACTCCCCTCACCTGACATGTCTGATTTTAAGGTAGAGGATGAGCCCCTTACAATCGACCCTTCTAACTCTTGTAAAACATGTTTGGACCACTCCTCTGAATTAAATGATGATGTGATTCGGGAGAAGGACGAGTTGCTCGCTACGACCTTGAAAATTGAAACCACTAAGTTGAGGCCACCATCTGAGCTGTACACATTTGACAATTCAACACCTCGATTGAGTAGTTTCAATGAACAAAGTGATCACATCGATGCTTCCCCTATTGATTTTCAATCTATCTGTGTCGGGCTGGAGCAAGAGAGCACACCTCCGTTTACCTTTAAAGACAATGGATTCCTTGGGCAAATCATCACAAGCTTTAATGTGGAAAATGAGTCACCCTCAGCTCAATGTCCCAACTCTTTTGATGATTGTTTGACACACTTTGCAGATTCAAATGATCTCATGATAAGAGACATAGTGAATGCCTTGCAAGACAACATCTCGGTAGTCATCACTGACCGAGAAAACCCTTACTTTGAAGCCCCTTCTTCCACAGATCCTGAATGTTTACCATTAAGGGAGGAGGAGCTGAAAATTGAACCGAAATCTGACACTTCGGAATGTGTTGAGACTACATTACTTCTTGTGAAGTTTTCTAAACTTTATCTACCTGTAGTTTCTAATTCACTATGGGATACTAACGTTGAAACTTCTTCTGTCACAGGTGAATCGTATATACTATGGATACCTCAAGCACTTCGACGAAAAATTTCTTATGAGGTACATAAGTTTCTATGGAAGGTCATGCTCCAAGGCGTCCAAGCCTATTGCAAAAAGGGCTTTTGGATGATCCTGTTAAGGAACTTACTAAGAAACTTATCAAGATACTGGCCGAAAGAGGAACCTTGCGGCTTGACTCAGTAGTTTTTTCTTGCTTTCTTAAGACTAGGGTAGTTTCCTTTATGCTGTTTTAGGATAGACGGTAAACTTAGCGCTCCTGGGAGGCAACCCAGTTCTTCATTTCATGTCATTTTTATCATTAGTCAGTTCAATGTTTGTGGGTAACATTACTGCAAACCCTCACGAGACTACAACTCGTCCACTAGGGGTAACCTAGGGGTTTAAAGGCTTGTTGCATACGCTAAATGTAATCGAGAGCACCTGCGAAAGTGGTATAGGTAGGATTTTATTTTTATTATTTTTATTTTTCTTCTGTTGATTTCTATCTTGTGCTGACCCGCTCTTACGTAGATATCTTTGGAAAGCCTCTTGATTCTTTCGTCCAAGTACTATCTTTCCATCACTACTCCTATATTTCCGTTGTCTCATGTGCATTGCATGTTTATTTCTTTTACATTGAGGACAATGTAGATTTTTAGTTGGGGGTGGGAGATTAGGTTTCCTAATCAGTGTTTTCTTGGTCTTGAGCAAAAGTTGTGAAAATTTTTAATTTTTCAGGCTTTCTGATGAATTCGAAGTGATTTTGACGGCCATCTAGGGCACTTAGAATTTCAAGATGCGTGATGTTGGTACTTTATGACTCTTGGATTCAGTTATCTATTGAATTTCATAGCTAAGTTTGAATTGTTAATCCATTATTAAAAGTTGTAAACATTGATTGAGTCATGGATTCACAGGTCACATCTCGCTTACACATTAAGGTTTCAGTTCGATATTGAATTGTAACTTGGTGATCATTAAGCATGGAAGGAACCAACCTGGGGAATTGTCCATCTTGTTCAATACAAAGAATAAGAAAAAAAAAAAAGAGAAGAGAAAAAACCGGATGCCTTTGGAGAGGGTTGGGCAAATAATCTTCACCATAGGTTTGCTCCCTTTAGGTGTAGATTTAATTCCCTATGAATGATATGTGAAAAAAAAATTTGGGTGTACAATCTTCATCATAGGTTTGCTCCCTTTAGGTGAGGATTTGATTCCCCTTCTTGGCATTACTTTTAATGGAAAAATTAAAAATTAAAAAGAATAAAAAGATAATGTGTGAGGCAAGTTTGAGTTATCGTGAATTCTTTTATTAGTTACCAATGATATCCTTAAATAGAGAGGTGAATCTTAATGTTGACAAGTCGAGATTAGACTATACATCCATGGAATTCAATATTTAGAATTTTTTTTTTAATTCCTGGAATAATACTTCGAACTTGATTATGAAGTTTACCGTGCGCCTGAGTTTAGGGAAAGTAATACCCAACATTCATGAATCTGAGCATTCTCATATCTGGA
Source organism: Magnolia sinica (assembly GCF_029962835.1). Lineage (NCBI taxonomy): Eukaryota > Viridiplantae > Streptophyta > Magnoliopsida > Magnoliales > Magnoliaceae > Magnolia > Magnolia sinica. The sequence continues at coordinate 85,756,680 of NC_080576.1, read as the reverse complement.
TTATTATGCAAAAATCACTCGAATTCATTTTTTTTATAGAAATTGTTCTGTAATTCTCAACTTACTTTTCGCATATTTTGCTCGGGACTAGCAAAATGCTGGTTGGGGGTTGTGTTGAGGGTCAAATATTACATATCAGACCCAGTTATTGCCTGGATTTATGAACATGGTACTATTGAATAACCCATTTTAATCATGTTTGTGTTGCAAGGTGAAATTGCGAGCTGAGACTGGATCGGGATGCTAAAAGTATAGATTTAACGTTCAGAATGCACCAAAGCAAAGGAGGGACTCCAGGGGACTAAGATCGATGGAATTACACGCCAGGGATCCGCGAAAATTGAGAAATTGAAGCTCAAGCGGCTTGAAAGTCAGCCAGAATGCAAGATCACTGGGTTTCCATCATCTGTTTGGCTCGAAACTTTATACATGGCTCGAGGACCAAAAACTAACCGTACACGTCAAATTTCAGTCATTGGATCCTCGTGAAAGTGGCTGAACTAATAGATCAGTCCATAAAATCCTGATTTGGGGCCCACCCGCTGTCCAGATACGCTTTAACTTCGGCCCCCACGGCTCAAATGAAATGAGGAACAAGATGGTTTGTGTGGATTTCTCATAATAATCATACAGTGTACATAGTACACTTTTTGCACTAAGAGTGCATGGCAACACAGGGACGTACAAAACTCGAACTCTGTTTCTGTCATGAAACATAGACTGCGGATGATCTCAGTGGGCCATCATCATGGTCCAAATGCTCAATCCGAGCCGTCCATCATGCAGAGGGGCTCGATTTAGCCAAACCCATGTTGACTTTATGCACTCATGCATGCACAGGTGTTGGTTTCAATGGTCACAAATGGACTGCCCTACAACCATTGCAGCTGATTTCTTCCATGGACCACACCGATTTGGATCCAAAAACAGTGATTTCCGGCTGGTTTTTCAAGCAGAATACATTGGACGGAGTGGATCTCTTCTCTAGAGATGACCAGGGGCCATCCGACATCTCAGCGTAACTCCATACGCACCTACGTGCGTAACAGATGACCGACCGCCGTGGGCCATACGACTTTCTTGATCATGATCGGCCGGCTAATCCGGACCGTCTAGGAGAGAGAGAAGTGGGTCACGACCCCATCTATGAAGACAGAACGACTTCCGATGATCAACCATTCCGAATAGCTTTCCAAGCGCAAGATAGTTTGCGTTTTTTTTATTGTTGCGTGCGTAAGGGGCCACTGACTCCAATCTTTTGTTTCGCACAACGGACGACCGCTTGTTCCAGCCTATAAAAGACGTGAAAGGAAAGAACGGAGAAGTCGGGGAGGAAGGGAGGTTGTGCGGCTGATTGAAGGAAGAAAGGAAGGAACGTGAAAAGGTGGTTTTTCTGCTGTAGTGGCGTGGCTGCTACTGCAAGTCAGGAAGAGTGAAAGAGAAACGGAGGGGAGCTGAGGAAACGGCGGAGACTTGAGCCTGGTTTTCTTCTTTTCCTTTATATTTCTTTTTATTTTTAAGTTCAGCCCATTCATGTGTGGCTAATCCTCTTAGCTAGGGCTAAGAGGTGAAGCCTGTAGCGAGATGGGAGATCCTACTTTGTGCCTTTAATTTAAATTTCAGAACCTAATTTGATTTTAAGTTGATTATTAAAGGAATACTTTCTTAGTCTTTAATGGTCTGTTGTGACTGAAATTACAATGGGTTTGCAATGGCTTTGAATATTTCTTTTTCTCTTTTGATGTTTATGACGTCAGGAGGCCCTGTTGTTCACCATCGTCTCCTGGGCATGGATGGATGATAGCACCCTTCCTAACCTTCATAGCATGTTGATTGGTTGGTGATTAGTTTAATTCTGTTGTTTACTTTGTCTCCTGGGCATGGTTTGGTGATGGAATCCATTCTAATTCATATACCTTTCATCTCTTGAAAACCAGATCAAGTAAGTTCAGTTTGAATTCCATAATCCTTGATGCAGGCATAAGATCTCCCTGATCTCTACAAGTGGATCCTCTGAATCCCTAGTTTCTTCCTCTGAATTCTTTAAAGTTTTAGATAATTATTTCACAATTATTCCTTAAACTCTATTTGGTTTAGATCACATCTTAGTCTAGTTTTAGTTCTACTTAGTTTCAGATAACGTACAGGTATCAGTCCCTGTGGATTCGACCTCGGTCTTATCGAGTTTATTACTACATCACAACCCTATACTTGGGGAGTGAACACTCAAGAATCACCAAGGCTAGGGATGGATCTTAGGAGACCAAGATTGAAGGATTCGCATGCCAAAGATCTAAGAAAACCAAGTGAGCAATGAAGAGAATCAAAGATTTGAAGTAAAGAAAAGGAATCCTGAAATTGTCCTAAAAAAGCATATTCTGAAACTCTGTGTCATTTTGTGAAATTACGTAGAGTGAAGTCTATTTTACCAAACTGCAAAAATTTGAGGAGGTCTCTAGAGTTTTCTAAGTAGGTGCGGAAGTTGGAGTTCCACAACTATAAATAAGACTCCGTAGGATGTTCCTAGGCATCTTCTAGGGTTTAAGGAGTGGAGCAAAAGGGTGGAGAAACCGTTGCCAAGAGTTTGTCTTCTTCTTCCTTAATTATTTTCATATTTTTCTTAAGAGACTTTGGTCCAATCATGTTTATGGTTGGCTAAACTTCTTAGCTAGGACTAAGAGGTGAAGCTTGTATCATGATGGAATATTTCTATTGCTTTGATTCATATTTATGTTGAACTTCATGGATTTTAATTTGATAGTTAAGGAATACTTTCAGTTTTTAATGGTTTGTTGTGACTCAAATTACAGTAAATCTATAATAGCTTTGAGTATCTTCTTTTCCTGATTTGATATTGTGAAATTAGTAAGTCCTATTGTTCACCATCGTCCCTTGGGCATGGTAGGGTGATGGAATCCTTCCTAATCTTCACAATTCTCCTGCTTTGAGATTATAGAATTGATAAATCTTGTTATTTGTCATTGTCTCCTGGGCATGGTTTGGTGATGGATGCTCTGTTAATTATCATAGTTCTCCTTCATTGAGAATTATGTCAATAGAAGTTCATATTTGGTTTTATTGATATATTTTTCAATTGGATAGGATAGGACTCCAATTCTAATTGTGTTACTTGAATCAAGCAAGAGGGCTCCCTGATCACTATAAGTGGATCCTTGACACCCTAGTCCCACCTTTAAATTCTTAATTTTAATTACTCTATTCCTAATTACTCTCTCAAATATTTCAGAATTAATTTCATATCTTCTTCTAATTCTACTTCTAGTTAATTTTATAAACATACAAGTTTCATGTCACGCCCCAAACTTGGAAATCGGGCTCACAAAATTTTCGATTGCCGAATCCGATGTCGACAGCCTCCGTATTACCCCATTCTCGGCTACCAGCACCCATACACTAGATTCCAATCCTAAGATCCTACAAAGAGAATTTTTCAACGTACATTTGTCTCATAAGAAGCATAACCACAAGTTTACCCAAATCACAAAGGCAACATCATCATCACATATCTACTAATATAATCATTTGAATACAATGCTGAAATGGAAAATATATATGTCAAAAATCAAAGCTCCAGAAGACCGCTGCACGCTCTAAGTTCAACGTTGCTGCAACTTAACGTCACCTGCATGCATCTATCGTGCATAAGCTTATACAAAGCTTAAAGGGTGGTGTAAGTGTGTGAGTAGAATATGTGTGCTCAGAATGTAATATCAGAGTAAACGGAAATACTGGTAAATTCACGAACCATACAATATCAGAGTAAGTAGAAATACTGACAAGTCTATAAAATATCATCAACCTCATCTAGGATACGCGATGAAAAGACAGAGCAAGCCAATGTCGTATATTGAGAAAGTAATGTAAGTCGGCTATGTAATGCGGAAACATAATGATCCAAATATCAAATACTGAGGATGCAATACAATATGCAATTCGGAAGAGCTACGAATACCATCAGCCTCATCTGGGTCATATAAATACAGAAACATAGCAACCTAAAATTTCATATGCTGCGAATGTAATGCAATATGTGGTATGTGGTGCGTATGAAATAACCAAGCTGCAGTGTGAAGTCGGGATGATAGTACGTGGTATCGCATGCTATGGGGTTTATCACAAAGGACTTCTATTCAAACCAATTGCATACATAAATTTAGATAGAAAGACACAATATAGTAAACTCCTAATCTCAGGTTAGTCGCGTGCCCCAACCGAAATCCTGGCCATTACGAAGGTTAGCACAATGACTTGATTACGTACCACCAGCCCTAGTGGATAGTGAATGAATGAGTATGCAACTCCTGCTCAATAAGTCGACATATCAGTACTGTACATCTATGAGATCATCACCGGGGTCTAGTACACTTTACACCAGCTTGCTGCTCCATCAAGCACACAACTGGGTAAGTGGAAGAGACCTCACTATCCGCCTACTAATACCGGCCTGGCTCGTCTATAGCAGACCCATCACGAGCTGGTCAGACTAAGCCTAACTATGCCTACTCCCTCAGGTGGGTAAGGCCACACCCCCTCCCAACCGACCACGACACAGTGAGAGACACGGCCTACTAGTATATGGCACTCATACACTAATATATATCCACTCGGTCTCGACATTGGGGCATCCTCTGGTATTAAGAAGGTTTAGAAATTTTCACCCAGGGCCACCTATGGCAGCCCAATGCTAGTAACAAATTTTTAGTGTCCCATCTGGTCATCCACGACATAACTATAGAGGCTACAACCATGATGTTGCTAGGGCGTATAGTAATCACAACATATAATGCAATACGCATGAGTTATGCAGTCTAATCATGCATCAATCCTACGCATACTGCACGCTCATGTGGGATAACTCCGCTTATTAGGGAGTCCCAAAAACCATCTGTACTATGACATATGCAATGGTCAATCACATCTCATAATAAACATGTAGATGATGCGTATGGGCATGTATCATGATGCTATGTTGTCACATACTCATAATCGGTATCAATAACCGGCATCAATAATCGGCCTCGACAATGTGGACATTTAACCAACATTACCCCCAAAGAATGACCCACATAGAGCCTAACATATAGTGGACCCATGGCCTCACACAAAGGCCTCCTACACAACATAATGGGCCGCAACTATCTCAATAGGCCTCATAAACATCAAATGGGTCACATCACAAGGGCCGCACCAACGGGCCTCATATACATTAAGTGGGTCGTATCAATGGGTCGTATATAAATCAAGTGGGCCGCATCAATAGGCCGTACCAATAGGCCCATATACATCAAATAGGCTGGATCAACGGGCCGCACCAATGGGCCTCATATACAATGAGTGGGCCACATTAATGGGCCGCACAATAGACCTCATATACACAACAGGTGGACCCTGCTCATGGGTCTCAAATGCATAATATATGGGCCTTACACATGGGTCTCATATGCATCAAATGAGCCACGTATCTAGGCCTCGAATACATCAAATGGGCCATGTGTCATGGGCCTAAATATATCATAATGGGCCTTGCCCATAGGCCTTGAATACATCACAATGGGCCTTGTCCATGGGCCTCAGATTCAAGCAGGTGGGCCTCACATATATTAAGTGGGCCAAATGGGGCAGTCCATGGTTTAGCAAAACAGATGGACAACATGGTTGAAACATATTCATGATGGTGCGCCCCACATGCCGATGGGTGGTGTGGTGAATACATACATCACGGTGGGTTCCCACACCACCTTGGACAGATGGATGGGTGGAGAACCACATACATTCAAGTGGGATCCACATCCTTAAGTGGACGGACGGTCGGATATAATAATACATCATGGTGGAATCTCACATCGCAACGGGCCTCATATTCATCATATGCGGCCCACAAACACCTCACACACGTCTCATTGGGCTTCATATACATCAAAGGGGCCGCATCATGTTGGCCGCTCCAATGGGTCAATCATGCATCAAATGGGCTGATTCAAATGGGCCGAATCAATAGGCCAAATCAAATGAGCCGATCAAATAGGCTGAATCAAATGGGTTGATTCAAGTAGAACAAATCAATGGGCCGATTCAAATGGGCTGAGTTGAATGAGCCAAGTCAAATAGGCTGAGTTGAATGGGCTGAGTCGAATAGGCCACATTAAATAGGCCGAGTCGAATGGGCTAAGTCAAATGGCCGATTCAAATGGGCCAATCAAATGGGCCTAATATATAACAATGGGCCTCTACCCATGGGCCCCAAATACGTCACAATGGGCCTCTACCCATGGGCCCCAAATACGTCACAATGGGCCTCTACCCATGGGCCCCTAGTACGTCACAATGGGCGTCTACCCATGGGCCCTAAATACGTCATATTGGGCCTCTCAAATACAATAAGTGGGCTCCACTACTTGGGCTGCACCATTCATCCATCTATAGAAATCAGTTTAGAGCATTATCCAAACAATTAATCAAATCAAAAGATCTTCTGGACCATACCACAAATAACAGTGGTGATAATGATTTCCATTGTTAAAATTTAGAGGGACCCACCATAGCGTTTATTTTTCATCCAGTTGATTCATAAGGTCATAAAGACCTGAATTGAGAGGAAAAACAAATATCATATTGGTCCAAAACTTCTGTAACCCAAAAGGTGTTTCAATAGCAGACGTTCAACTCCACTGTTTCTGCAGTGTGGTCCACCTAATAATTGGATCTGTCTTTTTTTTTTTTTAGTCTCAGGCCCAAGGACGAGCTCACCAAATGTATGGATGGTTTGGATAAAAGACATGCGGCATAGTGGGCCCGCGTCCAATCTGATGGACGGCTGAATATAGAATACATGCATCAAAAGGGGCCCCACCATCCCACCATATGGACGGTGTGGATAAGACCCATACATCACGTGTGGTCCCCATGTCCAAATAGATGGGACGGCAGGGATACAATACATGTATCATGGTGTCCATGACCATGTCCATTGGATGGACAGTCTGGATAACATAACCGTAGCACCGTCCAGTAATTGGAGGGTGCAAATATAAGCATACATCATGGTGCGGTCCACGTAATGGCCCACTATAACATATATAATATAATATAATATCATACAATATAATATAATATAATATATTATATTATAACATATCATAAAAAAAGGGCCAGCGTCCAGAGACCCCTAGATACTCTGGACGGTGCTGATCTATCGCACGATCATGGTGGGGCACATGAAGCAGATCAAATGGATGGACAGCGTGGGTTTACTCCCACATACAGAGGCTGGTAGAGGGTGGGTCCCACGTAGCTGTGGCCCACCCATTGAATATTATAATATATTATATATAATATAATAGTATATGTTATATATATACGCATGGTGGTAAAAGGCTGCCTAATCCCATCGTCCAGATCCATCTAGACGGTGAAGATGTCATGATAAAGGTGGGTCCCACGTAGGGCCCACCATCATATATATATATATAATGATATATATTATATTATAATAATATTATATTATATAATATTACATATTATATTATATACATTCTTTTCTTCTCTTTCTTTTTTTTTTTCTTTTTTTTTTTTAAGTTAGCTGGTTAGTACACTCCAGCGTATGATCACACTACCCTGCTAGCCACACCCATTGCTGGCCACGTCCAGCCATGTGGACGGTATGGATTCAACATAGGCATTAGGGTGGGTCCCGTATGGACGTGGCCCACCTATTGGGTTGATCTGGTATTTGTATTTTTCCTTTCCGTTTAGGCCCGGTAACGAGCTGAACGGTGTAGATCTAACGCATCCATCAGGTGGGTCCCACAAAGGTGGATGGCATGGATAAGATACATACTTCATGGTGGGCCACACACACACCCCATCCATACAAGAGAGAGGAAGAGAGAGAGAGAGAGGGAGAGAGAAACAATGAGATAGAGGGACCCCACCACTATTGGGCCCTCCCTAATACAATGCATACATCAAGTAGGTCCATAATGAGTGGGCCCTAAGAAATCGAGATTAACGATGGATCACCCACCTATTGCACTCCTTCTTAGTCCCTTAGACTCCTATGCTCCTTGCCTTCAATTTTGATAGAGGTAGATGATGAATAAATGGTTGAGATGGGAGATGAGAGAGTAGGAAAGTGGGTCACACTTGGATTTGGGAGAGAGGGCTTGGACGTTGGGTGTTGCTTGGGAGGTTTGAGAAATGAGAGGGAGAGAGGGAAATAATGGATGAAAGGGATGGATGGAATGGTTGGTGTAAGGGATGGGAATGGGAAGGCATGGGTTGGGTTGAAATTTGTGTGAAAGAGGGATGGGTAGAGAGAGAGAGTTGACTTTGGAAATGGGACATGATGGGTTGCTTGTACTTGTGGTATGGAGGGTACTTGACTTGATTGATTGATTGATGAGACATGTTATAAAGATTCTCTCAAAATTCGCAACACGCGACGTTTCTTTGGAATGAACGCGGTCCCACATCTTCTAGCTCTGGTATCGCCTCGGCGCGAGAGACGCGGCGTCTGAACTGCGGCGACGGCGCGATCGTAAGGATATAAGTCTTGCATCGAGTCGACTCAGATTGACAAGATGCGACTCAGGGTCGTGCTCAAACGTCGATAACAAATCGCGGGTTACCGAAATTCGATCGGGAGGACCGAGGAAGCCTATGGAATGGTATGGTTTAGGATACGGGTCTCACATTTCAGTCCCTGTGGATTCGACCTCGATCTTACCGAGATTATTACTACATCGCGACCCTACACTTGGGGTTGTGAACATCGGGCCATCATTAGTGATGGAAGTTCACATTTTTGTAATATGCTATTTAAGAACTTAATGAAAAAAATATGACATCTTTCATAAGGTGAGCACTCCATACCACCCGCAAATAAGTAGGCAAGTTGAGATTTTCAATAGGAAAATCAAACACATTCTGGAGAAAACGGTTAACCCTGACCCTAAGGATTGGTCAATCCACTTGACCGATGCTTTATGGGCGTACCTTACAACCTTTAAAGACCCTCATTGGAATGTCTCCCTTTAGACTCGTCTATGGGAAAGCTTGCCACTTACTTGTGGAATTGGGACATAGAGCCTACTGGCTATCAAAAATCTAAATTTTAACCTAAACAACGCTGGCTCATTGTGCAAACTTGAATTGAACGAACATGAGAAAATCCGTAACGATGAATGCGAGAACTCGAGAATTTACAAGGACGGGATGAAGGTATTCCACAATAGGAATATCCTTCGGAAATCATTCTTGACTGGTTAAAAAGTCATTTTGTACAATTCTTTGTTACATCCTTTTCCGGGTAAACTCCGATCTCGTTAGACCGGCCCTTTCACAATTACTAATGTCTATCCTCATGGTGCCGTTGAGATAAAGAATCCAAACAATGGAAATGCTTTTAAAGTAAATGCATATAGTTTAAAGCCATTTGTTGAGAAGTTTGATCCAAAGGACATATCCATACCTCTAATTGATCATGTCTACCGAGATTAACCTCCTAGTCTGATGGAAGTGTAGTTGGTTTATTACTTTCATAGGATTTAGGATTAGGATAATTGCTTTCCATTGTTTAGTCTGTGTGCTAGCCCATCTTCATTTTGAGATCCTTGGAAATACTATAATTCGCGTTCTTCAGGTACTACCTTTCCTTCACTACTCTTTTTTTTCGTTGCCTCATATGCATTACATGCTCATATCTTTTACATTGAGAACAATGTAGATTTTAGGTTGGGGGTGTGGATTAGGTAAACTAATCAGTGTTTGAGTTAGTTTTGAGCAAAAATTGTGAAAATTTTAAAATTTTTAAGATAAAAACCTGTTGGAAAATGATAATTTGTGTACTTAAAAATGCTTTGAGTATGATGATGAGCCAGAGATTAAATTTTGAATTATTAGAGTTTGATTAATGAAGTAACCTATCACCTAAGTTCTTGTAGTTAATTGATTAAGAGGAAGTTTGAATATCATATTAATCTAAATCACGAGACACGTTCAATTTGCTTTCTGTGAATAATACTAAAATTTCTAATTGTTAATATGATGATCATTGAAAGACATTAAGAATCGAGTCTAGAGAATTTTATCCACCTTAAAAGACGAAAAGAACCAGTTTAAAAAAAAAAAAGGAGATCGACAAAAAGGTCATAAATGATATGAAAGAATGAAAAAGCTGAAAAAAGATGAAAAAATTGAATGAATACAAAGGACTGTCGATATAAAATCAAAAACTGAAAAAAAAAAAGAAAGGAAAATGAGATAAGTTCGGAATCGGTACTTGAGTTTTTAACAAATCTTAATATGATGAACATGACTAACATTCGGGAAAGATAGTATTTTTATGGGAAGTAAGTTGGAATTCACTAAGCACGTTGGAAAAACTTGATATATGAACTTATGCTCTTAAGCAATTAATAGAGAACCCATTTGATTGATTGCTCGTTTGATTCGGCTCTAGTTTTTCAAATTTTTACTCTCACCTCTTTGAATTATACTCATCTATACTCATCTACACAAAAGGTTGTTTTCTGAATGAGGTTTTGAACTTTGAGAATGGAAGATTACTTCACGCATGTTTTGCTCGGGATTAGCAAAATGATGGTTGGGGAGTGTGTTTAGTGTCAAATATTACACATTTTTTCCCATTTATATCTTGGTTTTATAAACATGATAAGACTTAATGGTACATTTTATACATATTTGTGTTACAAGGTGAATTTGAGAGTTTGGATTGGAAAGAATGCTAAAAGTATGAATTTGATGCTCAAGAATCACTAAGGCAAGGGATGGACCTTACAAGACCAAGATTGAAGAATTTACATACCAAAGCTCCAAGGAAACCAAGTGAGAAATGAAGAGAATCGAAGATTTGAAGTAAAAAGAAGGAATTTGTGTGTTATTCGACTAGCCCAAGCTCTGGTTCGACTAACCCAAGAAACTTTGGCTCGAACTCCAGCAATGAGATCTTTAAAATTCACGTGATCCTCAACTAGTCGAAGATGACCCTCGACTAATCAAAGGTGACCCTCGACCAGTCAAGGATTTCTGTCAACTAGTGGAGGGTTATGCAGATTTTGTGCGGACTACGTAAATTTGATGAGGTTTCCAGACTTTCCGAACTCGGTGCGAAAGTTGGAGTTCTCCAACTATAAATAGGAGTTCTTAGGATGCTTTAAAGCATCTTCTAGGATTTGAGGAGTGGAGCAAAAGGGTGGAGCCGCCGTCTGGGAGTTTTTTACTTCTTCCTTAGTTGTTTTTATGTTTTATTTAAGAGATTTTGGTTTAATCATGTTTATGGTCAACTAAACCTCTTAGCTAGGGCTAAGAGGTGAAGCTTGTAGTGTAATTAGGATATTTACTTTACTTTGATTCATGTTTATGTTGAACTTCATTAATTTTAGTTTGATTTTAAGAAATATTTTCAGTTTTTAATGGTTTGTTGTGACTCAAATTATAATAGATCTACGATAGCTTTGAATATCTTCTTTTCCTATTTCAGATTATGAGATTGGTAAATCCTATTGTTTACCATCGTCTCCTGGGCATGGTAGGGTGATGGAATCTCTTCTAATTTTCACAATTCTCTTCCATTGAGGCTAGATTAATGAAAAGTTCAGAGATTTGATCATCTCTCTTTCCAATTGGATAAGATAGGACTCTGATTCTAACTAGATCTTTTAAATCAAGTAAGTTAGCATCCCAATTGCTACAAGTAGATCTTTAGCACTTTAGTTCCCACCTTTAAATTCACAAGTTTTAATTACATCATTCACAATTACTCTTTCTAAATATTCAGATTTAGATTTACATCTTATTCTAGTTCTACTTCAGTTATTTTCAGAAGCGTACGAGATTAGTCCCTGTGGATTCGACCTCGATCTCACCGAGATTATTACTACATCACGACCCTACACTTGGGGTTGTGAACAGTGGTCCACCTTAACAATGAATGAGGATCATTTTTGGGCCCTGAGTCTAGCATGGGGTGACTCACTTGATGGGTGGGTTGGATTTCACATTAACATCACTGTGGGGCCCACCTAAGCCAAAACCTCATTTTCCTCTTTAAAATAACTTTTCTTCATGCAACATTTACTAGCATTAATAACCAAACCAATTTGTTGACCCAACTAATTGTGAGTGTGCATTGCTCTCTCTCTCTCTCTCTCTCTCTCTCTCTCTCTCTCTTTCTCTCTCTCTCTCTCTGTGTCCATATATATATATATATATATATATATATAACAAATGCCTAACTCTTTTTTTTTTGCCCTAATCAACCCGATCAGTTCTGAGCCACCTTATCTCTCTATCCGTCCGATCGTTCCTATCCGAGCAAGTGAGTAGCCAAGCACCCCCATCCACCTGACCTGAGTCTCTCTCTCTCTCTCTCTCTCTCTCTCTCTCTCTCTCTCTCTCTCTCATTGTGAGTGGCCGACTATTGTTAATGGCGGCTTTGCCGATGGCCATTGACCACGACAACCCGATTGTCCCTGTCCTCCACTGTATTCTCTTTAAGACCTGTTTGAGAGCTTGGATTTGAAATGCAATGTAATCCAAATCACAATTACATTGAAATCAAAGTGATTTTGAATACTTATTTGTGTTTAGTTTAAATGCACTAAATCTTCATTTGTATTTGGTTAAAAAGTTCTAGAATCCAAATATTTAGAGTTGGGAAACTGTATTTAGAGAACATTGGTATCCTTGACTTGAAAGCTTAAACTCGAACTCAGATAGATATGACCTAAGCCGAATTGGCCAGTTTAGTTTGATAACCAAGCTAATCCGGACTTGAGCTGAGAGGTAAGCTGTTGATCAAACCGAGCCAAGCTGAGCCGATATCCAGCTCTAGTAGTGTATCTGGCAGCATATGTTGCCACTGTATCGATTAACTCCCCATTTGGTAGTCGTCATCACGCCGAGACGACGTCATGTTTTACGTGGAACAACGTCGCATCCCTCCCATCTACTCTCCGCCGGCAGTTGCAATAAGTGTGTCTCAGTTTTTAAAAATGTGTCCGGCCCCACCATATATGTTCCGGTCCTCATGTAATCTCCAGTCGTGTCCTTGACTGTGGGCCCACCTTGATGCATGTGTTGTATATATATCCATGCAGTTTATCAAAATTTTCGGGGCATTTCTAAAAATTTAAAGTAGATCTTAGTTTAAGGTGGACCACACCACAAGAAACAATGTCAATCAATCGTTAAAAACTTCTCATGAGCTACGAAATTCAAGCATATCGAAATCTCAAGTAAACCATGTCTTAAGAAATAATGGGACAATGACATTCATTGTTGAAACTTTCTTAGAGGCTATAATGGTACACGGATGCAGACTAAGGGAAACACGAAAACCAGCTTGATTTAAAATTTCTGTGGTCCCAAAGAAGTTTCCAGAAGTAGGCAATTAATTTTCACTGTTCCTGTGGTGTGGTCCACTTGAGTTTGGGATATGCTTCAACTTTAGGTTCATGCCCTAAAATTAAATGGTAAAGCTAATGGATAGTGTGGATAAGACACATACACCACGGTGGGCCCCATCTAATTTATTCAGTAGGCAATCCGCTTCCTAAGAATAAAAGGGTAGGATTCAATACATCCCTTCGTTTTCTGACTTATAAACCTCGGTACCAGTTTTAGACGTTCAATCATTGACCAGCTTGTCCAACCTGGTTGGCACCATTTTAGATTCCCAATGAGCAACTGAAGGAAATTTAATCTTCACCATCTGATCAGTAGCCCGCAAATGAACGGTCCAAAAAATAAAAATGTTCAGCCACGTGGCCAAAGTTAATGATGCTTTATTAGAACCGATGGTACTGGGCCACATGTGATCAAACAATCCACTCTAGGATAAGATAGGCTAGGGAGAGGATTAGGTGATCAGACCCCTCCTTACCGGGAAGCGGATTGGTCTAGTGTACTTCACACCAGCTATATAGGTGTTGTATTTACGTCCGTGGTTCTGATCACGACGTATGTGTTATATTCAAACTGCTCAAACATTTTGCGAGCTCGTTTTAAAACTTGAGACGAAAAATAAGACAGATCTAACTATCAAGTGGACCACACTAAAAAAACTAGTGGGGAATTGAACCTCTACCATTGAAACCCTTTTTGGGGTCACAGAAGTTTTGGATCAATATGAATTTTATTTTATTTTTCCCTCTTCATTTAGGTAATTTTGTTCATATGAACAGAAGTTTTGGATTAATATGAATTTTATTTTATTTTTTCCTCTTCATTCAAGTAATTTTGATTTTATGAATAGATTGGATGTAAAATAAATGTTTTGGTAGGCCCTAAAAAATGCTTAACAGTGAAAATCATTATCTCTGCTGCTATTTATGGTGTGGTATAGATGATCTCTCCATATTCTTCATTTTTTGGATAATGTTCTAAAATGATGTTTAAAAATAGATGAACAGTATAAATATAATAAATACATCATTGTGGAGCTCATGTAACTTTGATCTCCTTTGAACTATTCGTACAACTCAGAGCACGAGGAGTGTCAGTGCTCATCTTTGCACGATACGTATCTACGACGACAGTTTCTGATCAAGTTGATATTTGTGTTTTCCCTTCATGTTGGCTTTCCATAAAATATCATGGTGGGCCTTAAGAAGGTTTCAAGGGTGGACATTAATCTTCTTGTTGTTTGCTGTGGTGGGGTCCACTAAAGCTTTGGATGTGCCTCATTCTCTGACTAATGCCTTGAAATAATATCTCCAAATGGATGGAGATTGAGGATACAAAGCATACATCATAGCGGGGTCGACGGAACTTGGTGACGTCACTTCAAAGCGAGTCTAGCTTCCCACTCTGTCAGTATCTAATCCACGTACGAAACGGATTGGCTACTCCCTTGACCATAGTGGCAAGTATGTGTTTCATCCATGCTGTCCATCTATTTTTCTAGATTATTTTATGGTATGAGACCCAAAATGTGGTATATCCCAATCTCAAGTGGACCACATTACAAGAAACAATGTTGAATGAATGTTGGCCATTAAAAACATTTTGGAAGCTATGAAAGTTTTGGAACACGTTGATCTTTGTTTTTAGCTCCATCTGGGTCAACCAACAGATTGGATGTCAAAAAAACAGTACAAGTAGGCCTTAGGAGGATTTTAACGGTGGATGTCCAATCACTATTATTTTCTTGTGGCATGGATGATCTAGAAAAATAGATGGACAGCATCGATGAAATGCATACCCACCCCTATCTATTAGCTAGTGGCCGAGGGAGTAGCCAAACAGTTCCCTACGTAATGGGAAAAAAGGGAGGCGGATTTCCTGTGAAAGCCTTTCGGCGCAAGGATGATGGGTGGGGCCCACCACCATGTAAGTGAGAATTCTACTCCGTCCATCTGTTTTAAGATCTCATTTTACGAAATTATATAAAAAACCCAAGGTGGATTCAAAACTCAAGTGAGCCATAAGAGAGAAAAAGGTAGGGATTCAGTGAGACCTGTTGAAATATTCTTATGGCAAAAAAAGATTTGTTCCTGGCTAAATTTTTTCTGTTTCCATTTCATCCCGGTGTTAATGACCTTATAGATGGTTTGGATGGCATATAAACATTAAGGTGGAGCCTAAGAAGGTTTCAACAATAGATATATTTTTCTCCTATTTTTCCTCTCGTGTGGATCCAGTGTGGCTCCCCTAAGTTTTGGATCCATCGTATTGTTGGTCTTTTGTCCTCAGTTGGGATCTCAAAACAGATAAATGGAGTAGGTTTTCTAAAAACATGGCTGTAGTTCCCACCCAGCATTTTTGCACAGGTACAAATGCGGGTTAACGCCTCCATTTGCTACGTGTCCTTGCCTTATGATATAATCGCTCTCCACCGATACAGGGCTACATGTCTATCCTGTCCTGATAAGCGGCAGTACTACCCAATCGGCGCCCTTCAAAGGAGATCAAAGTTACTGGAGCGTTAAAATGTTTTCTTTATCGTATCAAACCGTTCATACACTTTGAAGAAAAATTTTAGACTATAAGAGACAAAATAAGTCTTAGGTAAATCTCAAGTGTACCACACCACAAATAGAGGTAGGATGATGATTCTCACGTTAAAACATTTTTAAGGCCCACCGTAATCTTTATTTCCCATCCAATCTTTTCATAAGGTCGCACAGACCTGCGCGAAGAGAAAATACAAATATCATATTGATTCAAAACTTCTGTAGCCCAAAGGTTTCAACGGTAGGCGTTCAATCTCTCACTACTTTTTTATACTGTGGTCCACTTGATATTTGGATATGTCTTATTTTTAGGCTCAAGCGTTAGAACGAGCTCAAAAAATGGACGGACGGTTTGGATATAACACATATCTCATGTGGGACCCACGAAACTTGGTGACGTCAACACATCAGCCAGGTCGGTGGTGTGCGGTACACCGGTCAATCCGCTTCGGATGCATTGGCCAGATCGGTGCACGATAATTGCAAACGCATACATGAGGTGGAAAACAGGCTTTGCAGCCACATACGTGCCAAAATGGCATGTATGAGAGATCTGGACCATTCCTTAGTAGATATTTTTTTGAGCATTCCTTGGCCCAAAATTCGGTGCTGCCAACTTTCTACACGGGTCACACTATGATGGATAAGTTTTGACGGTTAAAAAATGACTAATATCTCGTACTCTGTGAATATGATTTGAACTATTTTCTCTTATATTTTGTGAAATTAGAAGTAAAACCTACATGAAGACAGGTTCAGATCTTGTATATATATATCATGTTGGCAACCGGGCCATTAAGGCTTATTTCCAACTCAAGCGAGCGAATCCGCATATCTTGAATTAGATATGCGCTTGAGAAGAAGCTGTCATTCCACGTGAACGGATAAGGGAGAGACGACGAGGCGAATAGTCAACAGTCAGGATCTTTGTTTTCCAATCTTCACTACTTTTCTATCGGACTCGGATTTCGAAGTTTATTGCTGGTGGAGGCCACCGAGATTTTTTACAAAAAATTCATCCCATTCATTTTTTTTCGAGAGATCATTTAGGGACATACGATAAAAAAACATAAGGTAAATACGCACGAAAGGGGAAATTGGGAAAGAAATTCCTACAATTGAAACCTTCCTAGCTCCTCTTAATGTTTATTTTTCAGCTCAAGCCTTATGACGAGCTCGCTAAATAGATGGACGGTTTGGATATAATACATACTCATAATGGGACCCACAAAACTTACCGAAGTCAACACAACGTCTATATCACTGAGTTACGGAGTAGGCTTTTCTGTTTTCTCATACCAAGTAAACTCTGTTGTGCCCACCGTGAATGTACGTGGCTTATCCATGCCGTCCATCTGTTTTTCCCGCTCAATTCAAGATTTGAGCCAAAAATTAAGAGCATATTTAAAGTGAAACAGTGGGAATAGTGATTTCCACAGTTGAAACCTTTCTAGGTCCTACAATGATGTTTATTTGTCAGTCAACCTGTTCATAAGATCACGTAAGACATGAATGAAGGTAAAATGCAAATATTAGCTTGATACATGACTTCTATGCCCCAAGAATTATCAACGGTAGAAGTTCAATTAGCACTGTTTCCTATGGTGTGGTACACTTGATCGTTGGATATATTTCATTTTTGGCATCAAGATCTAAGATTATCTGGTAAAATAGATGGCCGGAGTGGATAAACTACAAAAACTACGGTGGACCCCACAGAGTTTGCTCAGGACTGAGTTACTGGGAGCCGATTAGGCGTTACCCGGCTAATGGTGATTGTTACCTTTACCGCGGGGCCCACCTTGATGATGTTTTGTATATCCACGCCTTCCATCTATTTCTACAGACCATTTTATGTCGTCTTCTAAAAAAAATAAGCAGATCCAAATCTCAAGTGGACCACACCACATAAAACAGTGGTGATTTAGTTTCTCACCATTAAAAATTCCAAAAGGGCCATCTTAAGGTTTGTGTAATTTTTATTTACCATCCAATTTCTTGATAATATCAAGAAGATCTGGATGAAGGAAAATACAAAAATCAGCTTGATCCAAAACTTGTGGCCCACAATTTATTTTTAACGGTCATTCATCACTCGGCCACATGAGATTTTTATTTTCTTAAGTTTTTGTATCGCGTACTACAATGAAATGGGAAAGCAGATGTACAGAGCGGATATACAACACCTACATCACGGTGGCCCACACGGTTAAGGTAATTAGTGTTGCCCGGGTAATAGCTAGGGCTGTTCACGAGTCAAGCTAGCTCGAAAAGCTCGCTCGACTCGGCTCGAATCAGCTCGGATTAACTTGGCTTGAATGGCCGATTCGAGCCAAGCCAAGCTAATTGTTTGAAGCTCGAGTTGAGTTCAAGCCAAGTTCGACCAGGGGGCATTTCAACTCGACTTGACTCGAACTCGAGCTCGATTAATAAATATATTAAATATTATATTATATTATATATATATATATATATATGTATATATATGTATATGTGTGTGTGTGTGTGTGTATATATATATATATATATATATATATATATATATATATATATATATATATATATATATATATATATATATATATATATATAAGTTTTAAGTTTAAACTTAAAAATAAAAAAAAATAAAAAACAAACCCTAAAGTCTCTATTCGACCGCACGCACCCCCTTCCCTTTCCCTTTCTTCTCTTTCTCTGCCCATTGCCAGCCGCATGCCCGCCCCGACCACCACCACCAGTTTTCATTTCAACTCCACAATAGTATGATTTCAATCTCTCGAGATCTACTTCTTAGGCGAGAAACCCAAGAAATTCGAGATGGGTTCTTCTTAGATTTGTTAGAGCTTCAAGGAAATCCAATGATCTGATTGGCTAGAGCTCTTTACTTCGATTTCTGATCTGTGTTCTACTCTGTTTTTTTTTTTTCTAGTGCTTGGATTTCTTCTGGTGGAAGAAGATCAAGAACAGATCGGTTCTTACAGGTTTCCTCATCCGATTCAAAGCTTTGTTTGGTTTTTCATCGGGTTTTGCTTTGATTCTCTTAAGATTTTTGAATTTTTCATCAATGGAGGAGGATCAAGAACAGAATCCATTACTCTCTCACCCAACAAGCTCGAGCTCGACTTGAGGTAAACTCGACTCGACTCGAACCACTAGCTCGACTCGAACTTGACTCGACAGCTTTGGCCAACAAGCCAAGCTTCAATGTTGAGCTCGAGGCCAAGCTCGAGCTCAAGCTCGAACTCGAGTACATCATGGACAAGCCAAGCCAAGCTTGGCCCACCTCGACTCGACTCGGCTCGATGCCCACCTCTAGTAACAGCTAATCGGTTCTCTCTCATGCGTGTATATCTTAAATTTGAACTACTTAATAGTCTACCACCCGATAATTGAGGAAAAGAAAGAAAGAATAATAATAATAAAAACTGCATTCAACTCAGAAATCAGATTGCGTACTGAGTAAACTCAGTTGGGCCCACCGTGAATGTATGTGATTTATCCACATCGAATCCATTCATTTTTTTCTTCTAATTTTAGAGGTTGATCCCAAAATTGAAGTAAATCCAAAGCTCAAGTAGACCATTCCATGGTAAAGAGTGTCGAATAATGATTTCCACCGTTGAAACCTTTCTACGGCCCACAATAATGTTTATTTGTCATCCAAACTGTTTATAAGATCACAAAGATTTGGATGAAGAGAAACCACAAACGTCATCTTGATCCAAAACTTCTGTAGCCAAAAAGAAATTTTCAATGATAGAGGTTCAATCACACTGTTTCCTTTGGTGTGGTCCACTTGAGCTTGGATATGCTTCCTTTTTTAGTTCAAACTCTAAAATTATCTTTTAACATGTATGAACGGAGTGGATAAAATAAATAGATAATGGTAGACCCCACATAGTTAACTAAGTACGATACTCAGTACGCAATCCGCTTCCTTGAACTCATGATCCAGACTATCAGACCAGTGACCACCGCAAAGATAGACAAATCAACGGTTGAAATTTGATTGAAAGATATCCACTTATTGGAGATTAAGGTTGTCTAATTAGTCTTAGCTGGGATTATGGCCATCGGCAGTGGGGCTCCTTATTTGGACGTGTGGGATCTCAGTTACACATGTATGCCATGTGTTTGGTGGTTATGCACGTGGGTGTGTCATTTGAGTTTTCTGTGCCAAAATTGGGAAATTGACTGTACTCGCCTCGGAGTTTAGGCAAATTACCTATAATGCTACGACACTCCGTATATTCCCTAAAGGGCTTTCTGGCAGCTTTTGGAGTTTATTTCGGACGAAAATACTCTTGGCCTTAGTTTAGTAGTTGCACGGTTTTCTAGGGACTAAGAAGTTAGGTAGTATTTAATTCCAGTAAAGTAATGTGTATGGAACCCTTTTTGCACGTGAGCAAGGACTAAACTCATGGG
The DNA here is from genome assembly GCF_029962835.1 of Magnolia sinica. Lineage (NCBI taxonomy): Eukaryota > Viridiplantae > Streptophyta > Magnoliopsida > Magnoliales > Magnoliaceae > Magnolia > Magnolia sinica. The sequence goes on along the minus strand of NC_080576.1, from coordinate 85,736,260 downwards.
ACCCATATTGATGTATGTGTATAATCCATGTCGTCCATCCTTTTTACCGTGACATTTTAGGGTCAGGGTCTAAATATCAGCCTGATCCAGAGCTCGTGTGGGTCACATAATAGAAAATAATGGTGACAATGGAACCCGTTGTTGAAACTGCCAAGCTCACCGTGATGTTTGTTAGAAGTGGACACTGCCCAAGTCAGGACTTTTTGGGCCCACGTCGAGCTGGACGACAAGATGGACGGAACAGATCTCCCCATTGTTGGCTTCAGACTATTGTATCAATGGCTATCCTTTCATTTGATAGCAAAGGAAGTGAACATGTAACAAACGTGACCTGAGAACTTGCCTTCGCGAGCGAGAGATATCGATTTGCGAATCTGATCGCAAGCAAAGGTGTTGATTGGTCTACGATTCTAGTGGGGACCACTTGTGGCAGTCCTCCTGAGAATCTACTCCGTTCATCTGTTTGGCCGGGAGGTTTTGTGTCAGAGTCTAAGATGGGCAATAGGTCTAAGTTTTGGGCGGCCCACACGATTGATCGTGGTGTGTTTCTTCCTTCACCGTTTGTTGAGTTTGGTCGGCTGTGAGGATTGTTACTGATGGGTGATTCAGATGTTCCAGTCGGTTAATCACAGTGGGCGACAGACGTTGTAAACGGACACTGTCTGTTTAAATCCTAACTGGCGGGCAGACGTAAGAAGAGAGGAATCTCTCTCTTTGGGGATTTTCTCGTTCAAAGCTTGTATGACCGAGCCATGCAATCCAGTGCACTTCAAGTGCGTATGTCCTGTGCACATGCATCATACAGGGTGGGGTCCACCACGATGATTTTGATGGATCTGTCCCCATTCATCAAGTTCTATGGGTCCTATTAGGACATCCGGCCAAAGATGGGGCAAATCCAAAGCTTAGGTGGGCCATACTCAAGTGAATATTTGTTTTAGCCATTGATCTTGCTGATCCAATGGCCGAAATTTGCCATGTATGGTTTATTTATAATAATTAAGCCTAATATAAAATTTCACATGAAACAGATCAAGAGAACCATGTGATTTGGGATTTAAGGGTATAGTGTTAATGTAATTATCGTTGATCTAAGAGTTTTGTGAAGTCTAATAGTTCTACATGATTATATGCACTTTTCTAAGCAATTTTTACAAAAGAACTTACATCTAAGTCATTACTGATAAATAGTTATTCGCCAATTCATTTAAGGGAAGTTACATATGTCAAATCACATGATGGAATGATGGATCAACGGTTAGATGGCTTGAACTGTGAATGGAGATCATTCCCAACGGTTAGATTCGTGTCAGGGAATAGATGTAAGGTTGTAATCGTTAAATTGGTATCGTACACACGTACATATTATGTTAAATTCCATGGTAACACTCGAAAACTTTCAATACTCGGGTATTAAAAAGTTCGGGGTGTTAAACTTTACTCCTTGATGCTCCAGCTTCAGTTGTATCTTTGGTTTTCAGCTTCTAAGGGCTCAACCGACTACATGACACAAGGACTGATGTGATTGACAAATAGGGTGCAAAATCAGTGCATTAACATTCTCCCCTTTTATTAATTATGTGATAAAAATCCCAATGACATACTGAAACAATACAAAATATTACATGTTTAAGATTACAATGATATACAAATTTAAATACAGGACTTGAGACATGTAACACTAGCAATGCTCCTCCATACTTTCTCCCCCTATCTCATCAATTCTTACAAACAAGAAATCAATCTTGCAAAAAGAATTAAAGTTGTTTTGATGGGACTTGATCTTTATCCCCACCCCCTTATTAGTATTTGACAAAGAGTTAGTTCAAATAAATATATTAATAAAAAGATAGCATAGTACTATTCTATAAGTCATAGATTTACCAATTCTAAGGCACATACTAACATGGGTTTAAAGGGTATATATGATCACTAACAACATGGTGCATGTTAATTATGGTCATTTAAAAATATGACAATCAAAATAGAAATGACCAGTCTAAGCTATAAACATGTGATATTGAAATTCAGCAAATATAAAGTTTATTTTAGTTTTATCTTCAACTCCGTGCACTTTGAATTCCTAGGAAGGCTAAAATTCATTGCTTATCAATTTTACAAGGGATTGATCTATAAAATCCATTGATCTATCATTGAATAAGGGCACGATAGATACTTTGAATTCCATGCGATAAATACTTTAGTGTCTTATATGTGAATTGAATTAATTAAAGTTCAGATTTATTTTGGGTTGTGAATGATAAATAACCACTCTATTATCTGTCTGGATAGGATAGGACTTCGATTCCAATTAAGTTAGCTAATAAATCAAGTGAATTAGACATTAAGAATGGATATAAGTGGATCCTTAGCGCTTTAACGTTTTACTTTATTGATTTTCCTTTAAAATACTAAATTTCAATCGTTACTTCTTAAAATCCAATATCATAGTTAGTTTAGTCCTATTTTTAGTTTTAAAGTATTTTGGACAACATATAAGTATAAGTCCCTGTGGATTCAACCTCGGTCTCACCGAGTTAAAACTACATCACAACCCTTTACTTGAGATTGTCATCCTTTTGGATATATCAAGTTTTTGACACTGTTGTCGAGGGCTTCGATTGCGTTTTCAGAAATACCTTAGAGCTAGAATTTATGTAGGATTAGGATAAGTTTCTTTGCATTTCTAAATTAAGTTTTTTCTGAAATAAACAGATACTAACATTGTTTATTTGTTTTGCAAAATCTAACCTAGGATCGAAAATCGAGTATTATCCTTCCTACCCTCTTGCTTTAGTTTATTTCAAATTTCTTAATTTGTTGTAGAAGTCTTTTGTTTCTTTAGAAGTAGGTTTAAGATTAGAATTAGGTTGAGTGGTTCATGCCCAAGTGAGTTTGTGACAATACTTTTCATCTCTTAAGTGGAGGACTAATTGAAGGACTATACATCCATCACCATGTTAGATAACACCTAAGATCCTCTGAATTGACCTAGAATAGGTTAGAGAATCAACCTTATCGTCGTGTCGAAGAATAACAAGATAAGAACTATGTACATAACGGTCATCCAGCTAAAACCCTACATGATTATTTGTAAACCAGTTAGGATGAGTACACTTTCATGCATGATTTTTCCACATAATGCAGGAAAGGGCCCCCCTCAATATTATTGTCCATCATATGGGGCCCACCATCAATGTTATTGCTCATTATGTGGGGTCCACCTTTGCTATTGACCGTCCATCATATGGGCCCCAACTTCAATATGGGTTGTCCTTCATGTGGGGCCCGCCTTGGACATCCACTCATCATTAGGGCTGACCTTTGATGTGGGCGGTCCATCATGTGGAGCTCACGTTGATGTGGATCATCCATCATGTGGGGTCTACATTATTAATTGCCCATCATATGGATCCCACCTTTTATGTGGATTGTCCATCATGTGGACCCCACCTTCAATGTGGGTTACCCATCATGCAGGGGTTGCCTTGGATGTGGGCCATTCATTAATAGGGTGGGACCTTTGATGTGGATTGTCCATCATGTGGGACCACCTCAATATGGTCCATCTACCATGTGGGCTCAGATTCAATGTCCATTGCCCATCAAGTGGAGCCCACCTGTGATGTGGACTGTCCATTGTGTACACCCTACCTTTGAAGTGGGTTGTCCATCATACCAACACACTTTGAATGGGACTATTTATCATCATGAACTGACCTTTGATGTTTGATGTGGACCATCCATTACTTGTGCCCACATTAATATGGGGTCATCCATCATGTGAGGCCCACCTTTGATGTGGATTGTCCATTGTGTCTAGGCCCCACCTTGGATCCATCATGTGAGGCCTACCTTTGATGTGGATTGTCCATTGTGTCTAGGCCCCACCTTGGATCCATCATGTGAGGCCTACCTTTGATGTGGATTGTCCATTGTGTTTAGGCCCCATCTTTGATCCATCATGTGAGGCCTACTTTAATAAGGACCATGAGAGAGTTTTGGATTTGCTTAATCTTTGGGACGGCATCCTAAAATGGGCTTGAAAAATGGATGAATGGCATGGATATACAAAAAATCATCAAAGTTGCCCACCATAAGGTTACCACCCACTAAGGTGTTACATGGGTAACACGTATTCAGCTCTAACAAGCCATGTCCCCACTGCTTTTTATGGTGTAGTCAACTCAAGATTTAGATCTACCTCATTTTTGGGTTCATGCCTAGAAACGATGGCGCCAAATGGATGGATGGTTTGGATATAACAAACATATCATAATGGGGCATACATAACTTGGTAACATCCACATTGTGGCACACCACACAATCTCCTTCCCGTTAGAATCTCTGTCTGTAGCCCATCTTACCTTGTTGATGTGGCAAAGTTTTGTGGGCCCCACCATGATGTATGTGATATATCCACACCATCCATCAATTTTTTAAGATCATTTTCAGTAATGAACCCAAAATTGAGGAGATTCGAAGCTCAAGTGGACCACACCACAAAAACTAGTGGAGATTGAATGTCTATCATTGAAAGCTTCTTGGGGGCCATGAAAGTTTTGGATCAAGCTGATATTTGGGTTTTCCCTTCATCTAGGTTTTTGTAACCTTATGAACAAATTCGATGGCAAATAAACAACATGGTGGACCTTAGGAATGTTTCAACGGTGGGCATCATTATCCCCATAGCTTTCTATGATGTGGTCCACTTAAGCTTTGGGTCTGTCTCATTTTTGGCTTGTCCTAAAATGATATGGCAAAATGGATGGTGTAGATATAACACATACATTGACAAAAAGCTTTGCCATGTCAATAGATTTCTATTCTATCTCATCAAAGTTGGTGGGCAAGTTATAATAAGGAGGATAAAGTTGTCATTTAGAAAGAAATTTTTTTTTTTAACTTGAAATCACTTACCGCTTTCAGCATTAAGCACTTAGCCAAAGAACGAAAGCTTAAAAAATCTAAATATTTTTAGTGAATATTTAAAAAAACACTTATTTATTTATTTATTATTATTATTATTTTTAATTTATCAAACAACCTGAATCACAAAAATCATTGAAAATAATCCTTTTCAATGATAAGTGCAAAAAATAAATTATACTAAACAAGCCCGGAGAGAGAAAATTAGAAAAATAATAAGTCAAAAAGTAATAAAGAAAATTTATTATTAAAATAAGTAGCTTTTAATGTTAATTTATTTTTATAATAATATTTACCAAACTAACTTAAGTGAAAAAAGTAACTAGTTATGGAAAAAATGGACCGACCAATAATAAAAGGTCAGGTTGGAACTTCGTGCACTTCGTCAGCTCGAACAATGATAGATACGACTAAAAATTTGACCTTTGATTTGAGACTGAATAGGAAATAAAGTCATGCTTGGTCTCTCGTCAACAGTTCGAAAGATACACTAATATGCTCGACGCCAAAAGAAGCTCGACTACTCTCCAAAGAAGTTAGGTCAGCATAACTCCAAATCGACATACTATCCCCGGGTTAGGTCGGCATAACCCCACCTCGGTCTCCTACTGTGCACCCCGCTGATTCTAAATAATAAGATCTTATCTAAAAAAAGATCCTCTTGAAATCTTTTCCAAAGATCTCGAAGGACATCCGCCACACGCTCGGGATCCTGAGATCTTTGCTAAGGATCTCGAGAGATCTCCTCACTCATTCGAGACCAAAATCCTACTACAACACGTCTTTGCTAAACAGGAAGATCTCCTCTACGCCATCGCCTCTCAACACTTATAAGTAGGAGCACCTCTAATGGTAAAAGATACGCACAATTTCTAGCTTAAAACCCCATTTACGACCAAACCCAGATTCCCTATTTGACTTCGGCATTGGAGTGTCCCATTGCATTAGCCAGGGTCTCATTTGTCCGTTCATTATGCAGGAAAGCGAAGGTCCAGAGAAGGCTAAGCAGAAAACTGCATCGACATAACTTAATGACTTAAAATATATTTTAAAAATAATTTATTTATTAGAGGTCCCTTGCATCGGAGGGTCCTTTGCACTAGCCAAGGTCTGCTTTGTCCATTCACTGTGCAGGAAAGAGAAAGCCAAGGGAAATTAAGCTAACCAGAAAACTGCATCAACATAACTTAATGACTTAAAATAAGTTTAAAAAGTAATTTATTTATCCAAACAAAGCTTTATCGAAAGATTTCAACTTGAAATTGTTACTTTACTTTTTTTCCCCACATTTATGCAAGACAAGGCAAGAAAAAAGTGAAACGTCCAAATGGGCTGGTGCTTATAAATCATTGTCAGACATTAAAATATATTTTTCCATTGAAGATAAATCATACCTTAAATGAGTATTTTATTTATTATTATGGTTACTTTTGGAAATGAGTAATCTATTTATTATTAATTTATTTGGCTTAAGGATAGATTAGACGTCCCTTCACTTTCTCCTTCAAGGGTTAAAGGAGGAAATATGTGCATGTGTATGATAGTGTATCCCACCTTACGCTTTTAGGGCCTGATTTCTACATGATTTACTTTACTTGAACGGACCAAATTGTTGAAAAGGAATCAGATTGGTCAAAAAACCTAACCTTTAATTTGTGGACAATATTACATCAATTAGGACGGTTTAATTATTTGAATTACAATATGCTACTTACATGACATTGAAGTAATTTCTATCATCTATCACGCCCTGACAGAGTATCAAAGTTATTATTATTATTATTTTAAGAATTAAGTGCAATAAATAAATAAATAAAATTTCAGGTTAATTTATATTTGCAATAGTTGTGAAAATGTCCACACAGGACTGAGAAACGTGTAGGGGAGTTATGTGATCGTTGTCTACGGCGGGATCGTTAGTTTGTACAAATGGGGCCCATGAATTAGTGGTGTAGATTATGGATACCAGGGCCCTGCAGTTGGACCACGGTCCCAAAAATTTCTTGATGGGACCATCTTAACCATTTTGTTATTGGCCTGGAAATGGACGGTTAGGGAAGGAAAATGGAGAATGCTGCAAATTTAAAAGACTAAACGTACGCCAGTATGATTGGATGGACTTGATCTTACAATCTGGAAGAATTTTGGAGCATGCCTCATATTAGATCAGCGGTTTGTATACGTGGCCCACTTGTCGAACGAACAAGCAGAGGATGCTACGCATATACTTCGGCCTAGGATCATATATTTCATTTGGCGAAGATATTTCCCAGTTTGTGATTTATAAAGATTGTCCTGTACTGATGCCTGGAGGAATGAACCACGTCTAAAGTTCGTCCTACAGGCATGCACCAGTGTACATCACTGGGATGGGGCCCACGTGAAATCACGATCAGGTGATGGAATACATCCACTTGTCCTGTATACATATGCGCGGACAGACCATGCACCTAAGTCCACATCGAACAGAGATCTTAGCCATCTGTTGGTGTTGTTCTAATGGACGGTTCATAAACAAAAATTATGAAAGGTTCCTATCCAAGCCTACCAATCAATCGTTTTGCATCATGATCTTCGGATGATAGCCCATGCACAGTGTGTCAGAGAGATGGATAGATCAGATTACACGATTGCATTCTCACGTGCTGGAGATGTATACACAGCCCAGTTAAATTAAGTGACGGTCGAGATTGCACCGGACACCACACGCCTCCTTTTCTTGTCATCCACATACGTCCATAAACCACACGTTAGCCTTTTGTCACGTTATGGACCTTCTGAGCTAGAAATCTATTGACAGAACGTGGAAGCAATTGGGAAGTGGGCCCCACCAACGATGATGATGTTTCCTTGGATACGATTGTCCACGTGCGAGTGACCCTTGCAATTGGATTCGAATTTTCTACGCCCATGTGCCGTACGGACCACGGCGCCTGTGAAAAGAAAAGGTGCAGCTTGGTGGATCCGAGGTTGGTGGATCCCTGACTGTGGAGCCCACCTTGATTTTTTCCTTACATCCACGCCGTCCATCGGTTTTTCAATATCATTTTAGCAAAAAATTAGAAAATGAAGGAGATCCAAAGCTTAGGATGACCACACCACAGGAAACAGTGGTGATTGAAAACCCACCGTTAAAAAATTCTTGGGGGGCCACCGAAATGTTGATTTGCCATCCAACCTGTTGATAAGGTCAAAAATACCTGGATGAAGGGATCAGACAATTACAAGCTCTATCCAAAACTTTTGTGGCTCACAAGAATTTTTTAATGTTCAATCTTCAATTTTTTTTCTTATGGTGTGGTCCACCTGAGATTTATATATTCTTTATTTTCAGGATCATAATCTAAAATGGGCTGTCAAAACGGATGGACGGCGTGGATTTAAGTCTAATACATTAAAGTAGGCCCCACAGCCAGGTATCCATCCACCTCCATGGATCCCCTTATCCACCGAAGCCACGTCCCAAAAGAAAAGCTACGTGTGCCCACCATGATGTGTTTGAGATAACCACTCTTTCGTCGCTTCCTTTTTGTAGGTTTGTCCAATCTATACGATTCCCTGGACTTTGAATTTAGGTATCTCCCAAAATCTACGTTGCCTAAACCTGCCCGGACGAGAATCCGTTCAGCCAGGACTACGTGGACCCATCGTGATGTATGGATTTCATCTACTCCGTCTATCCATTTTTTCAGATTAATTTTGTATTTTAAATGAAAAATAGACAGATCAAAGCTCAAATATAGACCACACAGTGAGGATTGAACTTTCACCATTAAAACTTCTCGAAGCAGTAGAAGTTTTAGATCAATCTGATATTTGTAATTTTCATTCATCCAAGTTCACGTGACCTTATGAACAGTTTCGATGGAAAATACATATCAAGGTGGCTCCTGGGAAGGTTTTAACGGCGAATGTCATTATCATGCTGCTTTGGATGATGTATTTCACTTGAAACTTACATCTGCCTCATTTTTAGGTTCATATCCTACAATAATCTTGGAAAGATATATTAACGGCGTGGATAAATTCATATATCTTGGTGGACCCACATAGACCCTGCACGGACAGACTGTTGTCCAGACGGGGTAGGAGGTAATCCGCTTCCAACCATTCCACTTTTATGCCGGAATTACAACAACGGCTTGTACTCGTCTGCATGTACTCAATGCTTAATGCATCCAAGCTGGGGCTCCCTGGGGCCCACTATAATGTATGGGTTTTATCCACACCGTCCATTTCTTTCTTTCTTTTTAGATTATTTTAGTATATGATTTTAAAAATTAAGCAGGTCCAAAACTTAAGTAGACCACACCATAGAAATTAGTGGCAATAATAAAACTTACGGTTGAAAACTTTTTAGTGGTCACTGTGATATTTATTTGCCATTCAAACTGTTCTTAAGGTCATATAGATCAGGACGAAGGGAAAACCCAAATATCAGATTGATCCAAAAACTTCTTCCACTTACGAAAACTTTTTAATGGTACAAATTCAATCCCCATTGTGTGGTTCACTTGAGCCTTGGATCTCTCTCATTTTTTTTTGGTTCATGCCCTAAAATCACAAGAAAAAAAATGGATGAACAGCGTAGATAATACTCATTTGATACGGTAGGCCCCACGGAGATCCGCCTAGACCGATTATCATCCAAGGGGGATGGACGCAATCCACTTCCTTGAAGCTGAGTAATTTTGAATATTATAATAATTTAGATCTTTTAACATTGAACGTAAACGGCACACGTTACTTTTGTATAATCACTTCATTGAAAATTTCGATTGGAGGTTGTTTTTTGTCACCCTCAATCTAACAGGAGCACCATGAAATCAACGTCTTATGTCATTGAGAAAGGCTCAATTCTAATGGCTAGAGGTTCCAAGTGCTTTATTTTCTCTATAAATTAACCAATAAACTATTAGAGATGCCAAACGCGAACGCAACTTGGATGCACTGAATCAGCTATTATGTGGGTGGGATCTTTAACGTAGGCCCCGTCTCAATCAATGCATGCATTGTATATCCAAGCTGTCTATATGTTTTATCAGCTTATTCTAGCACATGGTCCCAGAAATAAAGAAGATAGAAATTTCAGATGGACCACGGTTGAACGCTTAACATTAAAAACTTCCCAGGGTCCACCATAATACTTATTGACCATCCAACCGTTGAGAAGATCACACAAACGACTTGGATGAAAAGAAAAAAATAATTATCAGCTTTGTCCAAAACTCGTGGCCGAGAAAAGGTTTTTAATTGTCAAATAGCGTGGTTCATCTGAAAATTTTATCCACTTTATTTCTGTAATCATAAGCTAAACTAAACTATCAAAACAGCATGGATATACAATGCATACGTGGAGATGAACCCTACAGTCAGGGTCCACCACATCGCTGGTTCACGGGTGGCAGCTAAGTCGCGCTTGCCAAGGGCCCCCTTACACTGGATGGTGCAGTCCTTACTGTAGGGTCTACCTCGATGTATATATTCTTTATCAACACTGGTCATCTGTTTTGTCAAATCATCTTAGGGCATAAGACCGAAAATGAAGCAGATGGATTGTGACCAAGTAATAGGTTGGATGAAAAATAAGCATTATGCCTAGAAAGTTTTTAATGGCAGGGCATACAATCATCATTGTTTCCTATGGCAGGGCCAAGCTGAGATGTGGATCTTCTTCATTTTTTAACTAATGCTCTAAAATTATATGGTAATATGGTAAGACGGGAAAACCATGAATGTTTATAGAATAAATATAACAAGGTGTGCCCTATGGTAAGGGTCCCACCATCTTGAGTAAGGAAAGGGCGGTACCTAATTCGTTCTTTTTTCTTGAGAGTCGGATGCATTCGAGCAAGCCTCAAAAGGTGTTAGTAACAATGGGCTAACCTTGGTGCATGTTTTATATATAAGCAGCAGGCCGTCTATCAGTTTCGTCATCTTGTTTTAGGGCATAATTCCAAAAAATGAAGAAGATCCAAATCTCAAGTGGACCATATCATCAGAAACTATTGGCTATTGAAAACTTTCGAGTAGCAAAAATTTTGGGTCAAGCTGGCAATTTCTTATGGTACGGTATACTTAAGATTTGGATCAGCTTCATTTTTTGAATCATGCCCTAAAATGAGATAGAAAAATTGATAAGCAGCATGAATATACAACAATATATTAAGTTGGGCCCACAGCTAGAAAAACACTTGTTGTATCATATTTTTGACCGTTCTTGAGAAATCTCATTAGGAAGGACATATGTTATAGCAAGTGAAAAATATTACACACTAAAGATCTTAAAAAATACCTAGAGTACTTTTTATAGAATTATAACTAACTGGATAACAAAACTCAAAGCAGTTGAGAAGAATTCAAAAGTAAATTAAATAACTAATAGTCATTCAGGAAGTTGACCAAGTAGTCGATAATCATTTAGATGATCAATCAAACACTCAATAGTCATCCAAGATATGTACATGATATAAACCATTCACTGAAATGACCCCCCAAAAAATGTGCCACTCCCCAAAATCAGAACGGTCAGTTGATAACAACCGTTCAATTTGAGTGAAGAAAAAGGAAATAGCCGTACTTCAACTGAACTCGGATGGTAACGCAACACTTGCCCATTGATGTCATGGTGTGAGATATTTTCTCAATGGGAGTTATTTGATACTCTGGCTTCCTATGACGCTTCATACTCACTCACTCGGAAATTATACACCTGGCAATCCTAGCCTCTGATTAGTGGACACTTGTTTGTTAAGATCCATCCATTGGATACTTTTCATTTTAACCATACAATATATGTCCACCACCACGATGTCATGATCATCAAATAACCGTCCAGTGTCCTCTTAAAATAAACTTAGCTCGAACCGCCTAACCTAGACCCAGTTTGTTAATAGATCAGGCTTAGGCTATACTAAATAGAGCCAGACTCAAAGAAATTAGTTAATTGAGCCTGTGGGCTTATCTTTTGGCTAGACTACAACAATGGTTCACCATCTTTTGATAATCTAAACCCTGCAAAATGAGCTCCACTGAGCTTGAGAATGTACTAAAAAAAAATACTCTAATCAGATTTACATAATCATTTGGTTTCTCTTGCATCCATCTCTGGGGATCGTTGGGTACAATGAGACCACTTACTGAAGTGGATGTTAGACATCCATTGTGGTCGGCCTGTGGACCTGATAATGTCTGATATTAGCATTGTCGGTCCTCAATCACAAAAGTAGGTGCGAAAATAATTGAGAGGGACATGGATTGTGTGGTTACGTTGCTACTGACGGAATTTAATTAGCTGCATGCTACTGTCATAAATGAAACTTAATAAGTACATACTTAACAACCATGCTTCACTGGAGCTTGATTCCGACAGCCGCGCTGGCTCAGTCAGATCCAGTTGGGTTGAGTAACGAAGGATGTCCCTGGTAAAGTTTAGTGGATGAAGGGAAAATACAGGCCTGGATGTAGGGAAAACATTGGCCTGACCCAAACGCAAACCCAAACCCAAACCCATGTGATAGGTTAGGCTGACCTAATTAGGAACCATTTGGATACCATGTAATAAGTATTTTTCTTTTTTGTTTTTCAACTTATGTGTAGACACCTCACCAAAAACAAGATTAAATAACTCTTTAAATTTTATGAAAATCCAAATCGATCAAACCAGCAAAACCCTTAAGGTGTCCTGAAAACAACCAACGGACTTGATTAAAGGATATGCATCTGAACACATTAAATCTTAGTTGATAATCTGGACTCTTAATTAGAAACCTAGACCATGCATCTCTTTGACAAAATTGATTTTGGTCAACTTAAGAAACTCCGGAAATTCAAACAGGACAAGCCAAGATGATCCTAAGCACGTTCTGAAAACATCTAAAGAATCCAATCTACCAATCCCGAACAAGGGTAACCAAATATCCAGTGAACAGACCAATTCTCTAGAACATTGAATACCCTTGTATGTGGCAAAACATACGTATAAAACGATAAAGCGAACTCCTAACTCATGGTGGCAGGTTTTTTTTTTTTTTTTAACCCAACAAACATTTTACCCACTGAGGGGCTGTTTGATTTTTCATGTATGAAGGGAAATACCCCGTAAAAAGCTCATTATTACCTCTTAACTCTTTTTGAAATTTCAAGCAGATTTTCTTCTCCAAAATTGGTCCCAAAAAGCCGATTTAAATTTGTGGACCCCACTACGATGTGCATGACATATCCACACCATCCATCTGTTTTATTAGAAGACTTTATAGCCTAAGTTCAAAATTGAGACAGATGCAACGCTCAAGTGGCCCATACCACAAGAAACAATGGCCTTAAACGTCCACTATTAAAAGTTATTTTGTTCATTGGGCCTACATTGATGTTTATTTGTCATTTAACCTGTTCATGAAGTCATAAAAACATTGATAAGGGGTAAACACAAATTAATATTAGCTTCATCCAAAACTTATGAGGGCCACACAAATTTTTATGCAGTAAACATCCAATTTCCACTGTGTGGTGTGGTCCACTGGAGCTTCGGATCTGTCTCATTTTTGGGTTCATGCCCTAAATGGGGTTAACATATAGGATTAATGGTGTGGATAAGCCACGTACATCACAGTGAGCCCTACATTCATTTGGCAGCCATCCTCAGTTCTAACGCTGAAAAGTTAAGCCGTCAATGTTTTGATGCGGTAATTACCTGGGTAAGTAATTATTACCTATTTACCAGGTAATTACCTCTTACATGAAAAATCAAACAAGCCCTCGGTTTAATCATTAATGAGTGGTGAAAACATCACAGTCAGCCATTTACGGGCCAATGAATGGAATCTATAAATTTTGCAAAGTGGCTGCCATGCATGGGTAGCATGCCAAAGAGGGGTGAACTAAGTGTTGCGCAACACGCCAACAACGCAGTGAGCCTAGATCCAATCTCAGGCCTCACCCACAAACGATAAACATGAAGAAATATAAACTAAAAATAGATCAAAGTATTCAAAACAAACCACAAGACAAGATATACGTGAAAAAATCCCAAACTAGGGTAAAAAATCACGGATGCAAACTTCCACTATGAAGAACGAAGATTACAAAGCAATATACTAACCTCTCCCATGGAAGCACATAGAAAACCCTTTGCCCACACCTTAGAATAATTTCTCTTACTTTTTCTTAATATGAAAAACCCTAGGAACCCCTGTTTATAGTTTAGGAAACTCCCCTTTCTGCATCCTAGTTGCGAAAGGACTTGCGACACGAAATCCGCGAAAAATCGCGGAACGAATCTGCGTAACCTCGACTGGTCGTGCAGCCTGCACGACCGGTCGAGAGGACCCCATGACTGGTCGTGAATGGGCCACAACCGGTCGAACACCTCGGGATAAAAAACAGTGCTCGCTGGACTTTGAGTCGAGCCAGTCCACGACCGGTCAAGCCGGACCCTACGACCGGTCGAGCATGGCTCACGACTGGTCGAGGACGGTCCCAAATGTGGCTCCACATCTTAACAATCTTCCACTTGGAAACACATCGCCTTAAACCTTCGTCTTCTTCATCTAGAGTGCATCACCTCCCTGTCTTCAAGCCTGAAGACCAATCAAAGCTGAACAGAGTTTCAGCTTCTCCCGTGTGACCGCCTTAGTCAGCATATCCGCAAGATTCTCACTTGTATGAATCTTCTCCAGAGCAATCGATCCATCTTTCAGTAACGAACGAATGGAAGTGATATCTGATGGCAATATGCTTGGTCCTTGAATGAAAGGCTGAATTCTTAGCCAAGTGTATTGCACTCTGACTGTCACTGTACATCTTGCAATCTGCTTGCTTCTTACCCAACTCTTCCATGAAACCTTGCATCCACACCATCTCCTTGCACGCTTGTATAGCTACAATATATTCTACTTCCATCGTACTGATAGATACTATCTTCTGTAACTGAGAGACCCAACTGACTGCAGTACTACCTAGAGTAAAGACATAACCTATAGTGCTTCTTCTGCTGTCGATGTCTCCTGCCAAATCTGAATCCAGATAGCCTTGTAACTTGATTTCCGATCCACCATAATACAACCCTACATCCTTAGTACCTACCAGGTATCTAAGGATCCACTTCATAGCTTCCCAATGTTCCTTTCCGAGGTTGATCATGAACCTGCTAACAACTCCCACTGCTTGAACAATGTCTGGCCTCATGTTCACCATAGCATACATGAGACTCCCTATCGCTGACGCGTATGGGACTTTAGTCATGTAGTCTCGTTCCTCCTGCATCTTTGCACCTTGCTCCTTAGATAGCTTAAAGTGATTGGCTAATGGAGTGCTAACCGGCTTAACACCTCCCATATTGAATCGATCAAGTACCTTGACTATGTACTCTGCCTGTGACAAAACTAGTTTCTTGTTTTACCTGTCACGCTTTATCCTCATGCCTAGGATTTGTTTTGAAGCTCCTAAATCCTTCATGGCAAATTCTCTAGACAGTTGTCTTTTGAGATTTGAGATGTCCTTCATGCTTAAACTGGCCACAAGCATATCATCAATGTACAGAAGAAGGATGATATATGACGTATCAAACTTCTTCAAATAGCAACAATGGTCTGCATGACATCTCCTATAACCGTTTCCCGACATGAAACTGTCGAATTTCTTGTACCACTGCCTCGGGGCCTGCTTCAAGCCATATAAACTTTTTTTCAGTCTGCACACTTTGTTCTCCTTTCCTGATGTCACGTATCCTGTCGGCTGATGCATATATATCTCTTCTTCAAGGTCCCTATGAAGAAAGGCTGTCTTAATATCTAGTTGCTATAGATGTAAGTCCTCTGTAGCCACTATAATCAAGACCATACGAATCGTAAACATTTTCACCACAGGTAAAAATATTTCAGTGAAATCGATACCTGCCTTTGTTGAAACCCTTTCACAACCAGTCCAGCCTTGTACCGTTTCGAACCATCGTACTCCTCCTTCAATTTGTAAACTCACTTGTTATGAAGAGCTTTCTTACCCATAAGTAGGGTGACTAGCTCCCATGTACGATTGGACTCAAAAGAGTCCATCTCCTCATCCATGGCCTACTCCCTCTTAACCCGTGTATCTGTCTTTAATGCCTCTTCAAAACATTCTGGTTCACCATTATCTGTCAGCAGTAGATAATGTAAGGAGGGTGAGTATCGGACTGTGGGTCTCCTCTCTCGAGTAGACCTCCTCACAACCGGTGTATGCGGCTCTGCCTCATAATGCTCTTGTGCATGATCATCCTGTAGCGTTGTAACACCCGTGTCCTGTAACTCTTCCATCTCTACGAATTCTTTATCCTCGGCCTTATTTTCCTGCACACTGTCTTTATGCATCACTTTTTCATTGAAGACTACGTCCTTGCTTCTGATGATTTTTTTATTTTCTGCATCCCAAAACCTGTAGCCAAAATCATGCTGCCCGTAGCCTATAAACGTACACTTCATGGACTTCGCATCCAGCTTATTTCTGTGCTCTGCATCAATGTGAACATATGAAGTGCAACCGAACACTTTGAGATGTGAAAGGTTCACTTCTTTTCCAGTTCACGTTTCTTCTGGTAGCCCACCATCCAATGGTACTGATGAACTTCTATTGATAAGATATGCGGCAGTATTCACAGCATCTGCCCAAAAGGTCTTGGGCAACCCTACATGCTCATGCTCCTGGCGCTCTCAAGGATGGTCCTGTTAATGCGCTCAGCCACACCATTCTGTTGTGGTGTCCCTGGAATCATTTTTTGATGTTTGATTCCATTTGCTGCATAATACTCCTCAAATCTCTTATCACAATACTCTCCCCCATTATCAGATCTGAGATATTTTACTGTTCTACCTGTCTCATTTTTTACCATAACTTTCTACTTTTTAAATACGTCAAATATACCAGATTTGTGCTTTAAGAAATAGACCCACAGTTTTCTACTAGCATCATCAATAAAGGAAACAAAATAATGTGAGTCACCAAGAGATGATACCTGTGCCGGTCCCCACACATCAGTGTGTACAAGCTCCAATAGATGCATCTTTGGAGTGCGTCCTGTCTTCTTGAAACTTACCCTCTTCTGCTTGCCATATACGCAGTCCTCGCAGAATTCCAAGTCAATCGACTTCAGCCCTGATAGCTTCCCTTTTGACAATAGCACTTTCATCCATTTCTCACTCATATGTCCCAACCTCTGATCCCATAACTGCGTATTCACTCCAGTTGATGCGACTGAGAGTGAACAATACGATTCTGAAGTCACGTATAAAGTACCTTCATTTTTCCCTCGAGATATCACCAAGGCACCTTTTGTGATCTTCCAGGAATCACTAGTGAATGTCGTCACATAACCGGTATCAGCCAATTGCCCCATTACGATCAAGTTACGTTTCAAACTTGGTACATGTCTGACATCCTTCAATTTCAAAACCGTTCCGTCTTTCTGATTGACATGAACGTTTCCCTTTCTAACAATACTGCACGGCTCATCATCACCCAGGTAGACTTTCCCAAAGTCACCTGACACATAATCACGCAGAACTTCCTTACATGAAGTGGCATGAAACGAAGCACCCGAGTTTAAAACCCAAGACTCATTCCTCGCATTAAGAGACATGATTAAGGCCTCTGTGTCACTCTCCTCAGATAGATTCACTGAATCCTTCCCGCCTTGAGAGTTTCCTTCTTGTTTCTTGAGCGTCCTGCAATCACGTTTCATGTGCCGCTTCTTGCCACAATGCCAACACCCGTCTTTGTCTTTCGGTCCCTTGGACTTCTTCCTCGACTTAGAACGCTCGTGTTTATTGTCTCCTTTATTTAGCGATCTTCTTTTTCCTTCAACATTTAGAGCATTTCCTGAATCCCCTGAAACTCCTGATGCATTTCTTCTAGATTCTTCGCTGAGAATTAGACTGGCCACATCATCAAATTTCAACTTTGTCGACCCTAAAGAATTGCTCAAAGCAATTACCAAACCATCCCATCTGTCTGGTAAACTGGATAAGATCAATAACGCCCTTACCTCATCCTCAAAAACAATGCCAACAGATTCCAACTGGCTCGTGACTGTATTAAACTCGTTTAGATGTTCAGCCACGCTCCCACCATCTGACATCTTCATGTTGAATAACTGTTTCATAAGATGAACCTTGTTGGATGCTGAAGGTTTTTTATACATGGTGGCTAGGGCTTCCATTAATTCTTTTGTCGTTTTTACCTTAGATATATTGAAGGCGATGCTCTTAGACAAAGAGAGTCGGATCGTTCCTAAAGTCTTCCTATCCAGTAAAAACCATTCATCATATATCATCTTTTCTGGTTTCTTCTCTTTTCCTCCTAGAGGAATATAGAGGTCCTTCTGATACAGATAATCTTCCATCTGCATCTTCTAGAAGGCAAAGTTTGAACCATCAAACATCTCAATTCTAGTTTTCCCTTCTTCTGTCATCGCTCTCAATAGAACTAAACCAATAGCTCTGATACTAGTTGTTGCGCAGCATGCCAACAACGCAGTGAGCCTAGATCTAATCTCAAGCCTCACCCACAAATGATAAACAGGAAGAAATATAAACTAGAAATAGATCAAAGCATTCAAAACAAACTACAAGACAAGATATACATGGAAAAACCCCAAACTAGGGTAAAAAACACGGATGCAAACTTCTACTATGAAGAACGAAGATTACAAAGCAATATATTAACCTCTCCCTTGAAAGCACATAGAAAACTCTTTGCCCACACTTTAGAATAATTTTCCTTACTTTTTCTCAATATGAAAAACCCTAAGAACCCCTTTTTATAGTTTAGGAAACTCCCCTTTCCGCATCCCAGTTGCGAAAGGACTTGCGACACGAAATCCGCGGAAAATCGCAAAACGAATCTGCATAACCTCGACTGGTCGTGCAGCCTGCACGACCGGTCGAGAGGACCCCACGACCAGTCGTGAATGGGCCATGACCGGTCGAACACCTCGGGATAAAAAAACAGTGCTCACTGGACTTTGAGTCGAGTCGGTCCACGACCGGTCGAGCCGGACCCTACGACCGGTCGAGCATGGCTCATGACCGGTCGAGGACGGTCCCAGATGTGGCTCCACATCTTAACACTAAGGTTCAAAAAGGGATTGATGGGGTCAAAGAAAATTTGGTAGTCTAGGGTTTCAGAGTGACATGAAGATTTATGATATATATGCCAAGGTGTTGCCCAACCTGGGAGACCAACGTTGAGAGGAATAGACTGTTGAAGAAGCCAGTGAAGTCTAGAGTAGGGTTGGAATCTGTTGGCTCAAAATTTGGTCGTTGGTACATGTATATGGTTACCACTTGATCCGAATAGAACACTTATGACTCCAAGTGTTGAGATAGATAGAGAGATCGTGAGTGGTCGTTTATAACCTAGAACCGAAGCAATTCAATGGTCTATTCAAACACCTTTTTTTTTTTTTGGGTTAGCTTGTTAGTACACACCCATGTCAGTACACACACTCCATGTTAGCCACCCCCGCTAGGGATCGATACCAAGACCTCAAGTGTTGAAACGAGGTATCTCCACTCAGTTTGCTAGTTGAGCTATGGATCTGGGTGTGTCTATTCAGCCACCTGTAAATGAAACTGAGTGATTTATGAAGGGGAGGGTTGGTCATTCTAATGGATTCTTTTTGCCTTTCAACTGAAATGACTTTTTCTCACTGTAATAGTACAAATAATCCGATTCATGCAATGTGAGAGTATAAGGAACTCAATTGCATTAAATGAAATAAAATAAAAGCTTATAAAATTATATCTCGATGATCCAACGACTGTGGTATATATATTAAGGCCCTAAATCTAAGTCTTCGTCTTGCGACTTAGGTGTAGATAAAGGAAATTACACTATTGAAGAGAAAAAAAAAAAATAAATAAAAACATCATCCTTGTAATCCAACGCTTGGTGTAGTTGGAAAAAAATTACACTATACTTGATATAGGTTGGTCCAACATATAGCGTAAACGAACAAGATTACACTACTCTTATGCTAAAGCCGCTCTAATAACAATATAGACAAGTTGGATTACACTACTCCTAGTCTAAGATAAACTACGATTAAAGAGAGAGAGAGAGAGAGAGAGAGAGAGAGAGAGAGAAGAAGAAGAAGAAGAAGAAGAAGAAGAAGATAAGATAGGCATCATTACATTAGAAATTTGATTTGTGTTAGATTAGCGAGTGACTGAAGCTCTTCGATCTTTCTCATATTTATAGAATTTTGAGGCGGTAGTTGGAGAGAGATCTTCATAACTACTCCTTACATTTACTGATGTAGAATTAAATGTCTAGGCCTAAAGACAATTGTGGCTTATCAAGCAATGCCATAGTATTGGTTGTTTGCCGAGGGCTGACCACTGTTTGCACACACATTCTGCTTTTATTACGTAGATGAGATCTTATCTTTGTA
This sequence comes from Magnolia sinica, assembly GCF_029962835.1. Taxonomy (NCBI): domain Eukaryota; kingdom Viridiplantae; phylum Streptophyta; class Magnoliopsida; order Magnoliales; family Magnoliaceae; genus Magnolia; species Magnolia sinica. The sequence continues at coordinate 85,715,907 of NC_080576.1, read as the reverse complement.
ACACCACGTGTTGGTGATCGTTATCTCTTTCTTTGTGCGAAAGTGTGTAGTGCATTATGAAACTCAAATCAACTTAGCATTGTTGTTTCTTTGCTCCTTAGCGGTTTCCGCCGTAAAAACCTCTTTTGTGTGATATTATATGCATCGACCAAATCTTGTTAGGTGCCTAGGTACAAACTCAACGGAGTGTGTGTAGTGCATTAATATGAATCGTCCATCATATGGGATTTACCTTCAATGTGGACTATCCACCTTCGATGTGAGTTGTCCATGTAGGGTCCATCTTGTACCGATGATGTAGTAAAGTTGGAATTGCCGCTAACCAATTAGCTCAAAATCAGGCGGCCAGCTGGACCCTATAAAATCCATAGAGGCCATAAAATCTAGAGAACCACTTGCTATGAAGTGACTCCAGGCCTGTAGATGGGATTCCTGAGTAAGGGACAGCCTCCACTTTGGTTAATGGCTTTCTAGGAAATGAGATGATTTTATTTTAAATGCAAAAGTATGGAAGAAAAAGTAACCATGCCGCTTAAAATTAAAATTCCTAAGGACCCACCACTATATTGTTTTTGCCATCCAACCCGTTCATAAAGTCAAAAAGCCCTGGATAAGGTTAAAATACAAATATCAGCTTAACCCATAACTTGTGCCCCCAGTAAGTTCTCCACGGTGAGCGTTCAAACCACACTTTTTCATGTGGTGTGGTTTCCTAGAGCTTTGGCAAGCCTTTTTTTTTTTTCTTGTTTTTTTTTTTGGGTTCATTCTCTAGAATGAGCTGAAACAATGTATTAACGGTGAGGATAAAACAAAAACATAACGGTGGGGTCATATATTTGACATCAGTTATTTGCAGGTGTTAGGGTCACCAGCTATTGGATAAAACCACACCATGAACCATACCTCAAGTGGTAGACTGAGTGAAAGATACCTCGTCTCAACACTTGAGGTCTCGGTATCGATCCCTAGTGGGGGTGGCTAACAGTGTAGTCTGAACTGACAGTGTTGTGTGTCCTACTTATTGTAAACCATATAGTTGATATGGCCGGTCCCATGGGTGTTTCGACCTTCAGTAACCTCCAGATGGACTATCCTGGCTTCCTGATCATTGGCCTGCATGTAGAGGGTTGCGGATGCTTTTGTCCAAGATGGATCGTAGAAGGCCTGATCATAGGCAGAAGTTAAACAGGCATATTTTGCAAACTGAAATGAGTTGCTTAATGTATCATATGTGATTTTGGGTAGGACTAGCTACTTTAGCTAACCAAACTAGCTGTGCCACAACACCAAATTTGCAAGATTTCATGTTTAATTCCATTTTTACTATAAAATAGAAAGTTTTAATTTGATTATAATTCATCTGTTGTACTTTAGAAGTTGTGCCCAACAAAAAAAGTGTTCACAAAATTTAGGAGAATAACATGGTTAAGCCACATAAGATAATATAAATAAAAAATTATAACTATGTAAAGGAATATAGATTCATTTATTTCACGAATTAACTAATAAAATTTTTAATATATTTTTTTTTTAAATTTTTTTTTCCTCACATATTCGAAAAGTATATGCAAAGAGTTAATAGAACCACAGTGACTTCAGAGTAGCTATCCTTGACGAAAATAGTAATCGAACTTATCACGTTCATCCCTGCGTCATAATCTCCCCTATCTTTCATAGATTCTTTCAGCTTATCCTCCATTCACAGTGCAGTCCACCAGATCAACTGTCGTGATCACAGCACAGTGGGCCCTACTTCAATATTTAGATCCCGGCCCGGGATTGTTGACTCGGTCTTAAATCGATAGTGTAGTTCCTCCAATGCTAGATAGCTGATAATAAATGGTAGGATAGAGTACATCCGTTCATATTCTGACCATTAACCTCAACCGTTTGATCTTCACCATCTAATCAATAGTTTGCAAATGAACGGTCCAAAAAATATAAACGTAATTCCAAGAGGCCAAAGTTAAGGATGATTCATTTGAACCAATGGTGGACCACGTTTGATCAAACAGTCCACTCTAGGATAGGATAAACTAATACCACGTAAGGGTGATGCATGGGATGAAGGTCCTCCGCGATGCAAGATTAGTGCAATCGCACACATGAGGCAGACAATGGGCTTTGCCGCGGCATACGTGCCAAAGTGGCATGTTAGATCTGGACCATTCCTTAGTGGATGTTATTTTGAGCAGTCCAAAAGGTGAAGGTCACACTAGGATGAGGAAATTTGACGGCTAAAAAAGATCAATTGCTCGTATTCAATGCATATGATTTGACTGATCATTTTCATCTACATCGTGTAATTATCGAAGTAAAGTGAAGCGTAGATTACGAACGGTTCAGATCTTGTACAAATGTACCACGTTGGAAAATAGGACCTGAAGTCTTACTTTTAACTCAAGCCAGCGAATCCGCATGCATGCCTTACTGTAGAGGATGAGATAGGGTTGAAAGATTAAGCTGTCTCCAGGTGGACGGATAAGGCGAGGGAGAAAATAGACAAGATCTTATCCTTAATATCTTAACTACTTTTCTCTCTCTCGTGAGTGTACATCTAAAATGTTTAGGTGTAACTCAATAAACCGTACAATTTTTGAAATCTATAATTGAAAAAATCATGTGTACGCCACGTTTGTAGTAGTTGTCTTTTCTAAACACTGCCAAAATTCATGCACTTTAAGTTGAATGGAGGCTGAATTACTATGCCATGTACCTTATTAAAGTACAAGAGATTGAATTGAAAGCTGCAAGTTATTTATTTTATTAAAAATAATGAAAAAATATATAAGAGGTTAGAAATTGATTTTTCTTTTTTTCTTTTAAATGGTGTAAAGATTTGTAGAGATTTTGAAATAGATGTCTTAATAAGGAGAAGAAAAAATCTAATTTAAAAAGATTATCCTAATATATTGTAACATCTCCCTTAAAATCAAACAATTCTAAAAGGGGTAATATGAGTTTGAAATGTACAAAGATTAATTATTTATTCAAGAAAAAGAAAAAGAAAATTTTAGCAGATATATAGCAATGAAGTGAGTGGTTGTTTGAGGCTGGCAAGCACTTTTAATAATTTTTCAGATGTAAACTAAAACATTTCTCGACTAGGGAATGAAATAATATCATTTTTGGTATTAGTAATTTCAACCATTTTTCTTATAGTCAATATTCACCCCCCTATTAGTAGGAAGTTAAACTGTTGCTTTTTGGTGACTCTAGGTATTCTACTAGCAAAGAAGAACAACTCTTAACTATAAAGTTATTCTGGTCTAAAAGGTCAATGCAACTTCATACTGTATCAAAGTATATTAGAATAATTTTTCTATATTAGAATCTTTTTTATTTTTGTCTATATATATTTCTATTGTGATATTTATGTCTCTCACGTATCTCTCACTTCTTATGTATGTTGTTATTATCAAATGAAATGCTAAGTTATAGTTTTCACAACGTAATCACTTGTAGTTTAACATGGTATTAAAGCCCTAATTTGGGCCCTTGATATCTCATCATCAACCATCTAATTAGATCTATGCCATCCGTTCTAGCCACCTCGATCATCTACATTGTTTGCACCTTATTTTACTTTTTATGCAATAACATCTTTGGTTACATGGCTCTCCTCTTATCGAAAACTCGCACCCTAAACTCATCGCTAGTAGTATCTTCTTCTTCACCATTGTAATGTCCCGTCACTCCAATGCCTTCCAATCACATATGCATGATGTCCAATATAATACCTGTAACTTGAGCCTACCTAAGCTTACATCTCTAAAAACTTTTGCAGGTCCTTCGACGTTCCTAGCGAGACTCGAATGGAGCATGCAAGTATGCACCCGAGATAATGTAACCCTGAGAACTCGAAACCCACGTCAGTGTGACCGTGTCATCACTATGAATCCAAAGGTAGCCCTCGTGGATCGAGGCGTACACCCAAACCTGATATATTGCATGAAGAACCATTAACGTTCATGCGCATACGGAGGACCAAAACCAGCTAAATAGTGTCACAAAATCTACTTTTTCTATAAAATCCATGAGCTCGTTAAGTCAATTAAATCTTAATGGTGTCATAATGTGACGTTAAGCTAACTTAATCTACTATTTTTTAGCCTTAATAAATGTAAGAGATATTTTTCCATAAAAGTTAAAGAATTTCCATAAATGCAATCTAACGATGTATACCAGTCAAGCGCATCACTCCTCAAGGATTTTTGAAACAGCTGAATAAGGATCGTCGTCTCCGGCCATAGCATCAAGATTGCTGCAGAAGGCTTTGAGGTGTGCAGTAGGACATCTCGTTTTGTTGTATTTTTAAAATTGTGGTACCTCAAAGTTAGCAGGTACCCTAACATCTGGGAAGGGACAGAGATCCTAAACTTAGTGGAAGGGAATTCCACCCCATGTTGTCATTGCAGTTCATTTCGCATGGCTCTGAGCTAACCCTCGAAATGCTCGTAGAGTTGGTCTATTTCTGAAGCCTAATGAGGTGGTGGTTATGCCCCTTGTTGGACTCGTCTCGCCTCCTCTTAGTGGTCCACCTTTGTACCTTACCCAAGTGCCAATGTGGGTTGGATTTTCTCATGATATGCGATTAGGTGAGGATGTGGATATGAGGTGCAACTGCAGGATGATGCTGCATGTGGGTAAGCAGTGTTGATTCTAGCCAGGGTACAGGGGTGGCTACTGGAATTGACTTGGTTGTGACTGGGTAGGCTAGGCTTACTGAGGCGCAGGTTGATTTTCATCAGGGTTGTGTTGGGATAGAGATTAAATGCTACTAGTGTTGGGATTTGTGCTGTGGAATCACATAGATTTGGATCTAGGATAGCAATCCAAGAGCACCAAGCAAACACAAGAGAACACAAAGATTTAACATGGAAAACCCTTGCGAGAAAAAACCATAGCACAAAGCGACAGATCTTCACTATGAAAATATAAATTACAAAGAGAGAAGACTTACCCGATTCGAACAACCTCGAATCTCACCCTTGTTACACCCTTTGATAACCCTAAAACCCTTTTAGAAACCTTTCGAATACCTTTAGGAAGCCTTAGAATACCTTAGAATGGCCCTAGGGACTTCTATTTGTAGTTTAGGAAACTCCACTTACGCACATCTCTAAAACCGCCTCAAATTTACCCGCACATCTCTGAAACCGCCTCAAATTTACCCAGTCTGCGCACCATCTACGTAACCTTCGACTGGTCGAGCCTGGGCTTCGACTGGTTGAGCTTGTCCCTCGACTGGTCAACGACCTCAGGAATTTCAAATACATTGTTGTTGGACTTCGAGTTGAACTTACTTCGAACAGTCGAAGGGACCTTCCTAGTTGAGCCAGTCCCTCGACTGGTCAAGCATCTCGGTGAACCAAGATTTAAAATATCTATTTTACAACAAGTAGAAGCAGACTTGGTTCCCTTCCATGGGTGCGACGGGAAACTGGTTAAGGGTAAGATCATAGTCCTAAGTGTGTGCGAGGTGGCTATGTGCTATGAATTGTGGAGGTTATCCCAGCCTGAAGGAGGCGCGTGATCATGTCCTTGATCCTACCATATCTTGTGCCAGTTCGGCCAGTGAAGGCGTGGCCACGGGGTAGTGGTGCCTGCTACTAGGGCGATTTTGGCGAGGATGACCTAGCTTCCTCGTGTGCTGACATAGTTTCCTGAGCATGTGTGCAAATGATGATGTGGTATATTGGTGCTGACTTTGGAGGGCGACGGACTTGCAAGCTGCCTTTGGGCATAATGATTACCAATTTTCTTACCTTATCCCTTGTCGGTTTTCTTTTCATCTCCTATTTTGTAGATCAACAAAGATAGAATTTGGCATGCAGGTGTTAGCAAATAAGGGGACCAGTTTACACTTGAATATAGAATTAGGAAAGGACAAGGGACCAATACTGACTCAAATACAAAATGCTCACAAGAAAGTAAATGGACCAGTACAAGACTGGAATGCCAGATGCTTGAAGAAAACTAAATGGGTCAGTATGAATTAGAAGGTTAGCAAGTTAGTCAGTTATTGTGGGACCAGTATACTCTGGATGTCAGTGTTGTAGATATCATGATTTTTCTGAAAAATGTACATCCCTTATTTCGAGTCAGACTTTAGGATTATATGCATTATCATAGATTACCCGGTAGACTCTCCATTTTGTAAATGCCCTCCCCCCGACACGTGTGCATGCAGTGCTGGATATGTGACTCACGGTGGAGATTTCTTTCCATTGGGTGGTGTTTGTATTGTTACGTGCGGTTGATTCTTTTGGTGTGATAATTGTCACGCCCTAAACTCGAAAATCAGGCTCACAAAATTTTCAATTGTCGAATCCAGTACCGACAGCCTCCGTAATACCCCATTCTGGGCTTTCAGCGCCCATACGCCAGATTCCGATCCTGGAATCCTAAAAGGAGGATTTTCAACATGAATTTCTTTGTAGACAAGCAAAAACATAAGTTTACCCAAATCACAAAGGTAACATCATCATCACATATCCACTAATATAAATAGTTGATTATAGTGCTAAAGGGAAAATACATATATCGATAATCAAAGCTCCAGAAGACAGTAACATGCTCCAAGCTCAATGCTGCTGCGACCTAATGCCACCTGCACGCATCTATCATGCATAAACTTATGGAAAGCTTAGAGGGTGGTGTAAGTGTATGCACAAGATAAATGCCAAGCACACAAATATCAGAGTAAGCAGAAATACTGGCAAATCTATAAGTCATTTAATATCAGAGTATACAATGCAGATCGGTTATGCAATGCGGAGTTATAATAAGCCAAATATCAGATGCCGATGATGCAATACAATATGCAATTCTTGACCAGCCACGAATACCATCAGCCTCATTTAGACTATATAAATGCAAAAATATAGTAACCTAAAATGCCATATGTCATGGATGTAATACAATATGTAGATCCTGGTGACTCCATAATACCATCAGCCTTATTCAGCGTGTAATATAGAAACATATCAAACCAAATGTTATGTGCTGATGATACAATGCAATATCCGGTGCGAATGAAATGACCAAGCTGGAGTGTAGAGTCAAAATGATAGTATGTAGTATCGCAAGCTATAGGGTCCATCACAAAGGACTTCTATCCAAACCAGTCTCATACTTAAATTTGGATAGTTAGACTCAATGTGGCAAACTCCTGATCTCAGGTTGGTCACACACCCAACCGAAATCCTGACTATTGCGAAGGTACACATAACAAATTAGTTGCGCACTACCAATTCGAGTAGATAGTGAATGAATAAATGAATGAATCAAATACTGAGTATGCAACTCCTACTTAGTAAATCCACATATCAGTATCGTACATCTCTGAGATTATCACCGGGGTCTAGTACACTCTACGCCAGGTTGCCGCCCCTATCCGACCGCGCAACTGGGTAAGTGTAAGAGACCTTACTATCCGTTTGCCAACATCAGGCCCGGCTCATCGATAACGGACTCATTCCACAAGCTGGTCAAAATCAACTTAGACATTGCCCCCTCACTCAGGCAGGTAAGGTCACACCCTATTCCAACTGACCATGACACAGTGGGAGACGCGGCCTAATGGTATAAGGCCCTCGTGCGCTTATGTATTCACTCGGTCTAAATGTTGGAGCGTCCGTGGTATCAAGGGATTTAAAGAGTTTTACCTAGAGACATATTAGATGCCCATATGCTAGAACCAAGTATTTCTGGTATCTAATCCTGCCATCCACGATATGCCTGTGGAGGTCATAACCCTGATGTCGCTAGGGTACACAGTAACCATATCATACAATACAAGATGTATGAGTCATACAATCCAGTCATGCATCAGTCTTGCACGTACTGTGCGCTTATGAGGGACAACTTCGCCTATCAGGGAGTCCCATAAGCAATCTGCCCAATGGCATAATGTTATGATCAATCACGTCTCATCATAAGCATGCAGATGATGCATATGAACATGTATCATGAAGCTATATTATCACATACTCATAATCGGTATCAATAACATGCCTATATACAAGGCGGGGTCCATGGATTGACAGCAGATCCATAACATGAGGGTTAGTCCTCAACAGTGGATATACCAAACCTAACAACACGGATCCCTCCGTCAATGGTGATGATGAACTCTCTTCATATCAAGGTTAGGCCTAGGTGGCCTACCTATAACCTAAGGATCCGGAACAGGCTTCCTTCACCATACTATCATATAGCTCGTTAGATGCCCTAGGGGGACCTAATAACTGCTAGATGGACTCCAAGATCAAAGAAATAATCCTATTAACAGCCAATGGGGGCCCAACATCTTGGGATAGGCCAATGTGAATAGATGGATCATACAAATGGGGCCCAATGATTAGGGTCAACCCACTTAGGAAAGGATGAGAATGGGCCTAACAATGGCCTAAGGGAAAGTCACAATGTGGACATTTAACCATCATTGCCTATCAATGTGGACATTTAACCAACATTGCTCCCAAGGAGTGGCCCATATAGAGCCAAATATATAATGGGCTTATAGCCTTACATAAGGGCCTCATACACAACATAATGGGCCTCGCACAAGGGCCTAATATACTTCACAATGGGCTTCATCATACTGGCCTCATATACATCACATCGGGCCTCATCATATGGGCCTCATATACATCATCTTGGGCCTCACCAAATGGGTCACACATACATCAAATGAGCCTCACTCATGGGCCACATATACATCACAATGGGCCTCACCACCTGGGCCTCAAATACATCACAATGGGCCTTATGGGGCAGCCCATAGGGTCTAGAAAATAAATGAACAGCATGTATATACATCAAGGTGGGCCTGCACATGCAGTAGGTGGGCCTGCACATGCTAGATGGGCCCTACCAAATGGACAACATGGATATACAACGCATACATTTCGGTGGGTCCCACGTCCTATGGACGGTGTGACTATACAACACATATATAACGGTGGCCCCACGTCTCACGTGGCCGGACGGAGTAGATACAACACGTACATCACGTGGGGCCCACGTCCCATGTGGACAGTGTGAATACAGCACATCATCAAGGTGGCCCCACATCCTTGCTGGACGGTGGGGGTACACCACATCATGCGGGCTCCACATCCCATGTCCAGAGATGGACGGTGTGGATATACAATATATATCATCAAGGTGGGCCCCATCGGATCTGGATGGTTTGGATTAGACACGTTATCAAGGTGGTCCCATTGATGAACAACGTTGATAAAACACTTACATCAAGGTGCCCCAGCACCGTCCTTTGCTGGACGGTGTGGGAGCAACACATACATTAGTGGGTGGGTCCCACAAATGGACACTGAGGGGACAACACATACCACGTGGGTCCCACAGCTGCTGGACATCAGTCTAGCAGCCTCCTTCGATGGACGGTGTAGATGAAATGCATAGATCATGGTGGTCCCATGTCTAGTGGGCCACACGTGTCATCAAGGTGGGCCCCACATGCTATGCATGGGCGTCGTGGATATATATTAAGATGGACCCTGTCGTCCAACCCATCTGGACGGTGGATATAAAATACATACATCAAAGGTGGGGTCCACATTCCAACTGGACAGTGGGGACCCCACACGTGCAGCTGGGTCCCACCATCCAGCAAATGGATGAACGGTTGGATTTAACACTCCTCATGATCAGATGTATAGACTTGCTGACGCCAATACAGCAGCTACATGCTGCGTGAGACCACCATCCCTGCCATACTCGGACGGATAACATGGATGAAACTCATACATCAGAGGTGGGTCCACATGTGTGGGACCCACCAGCCTTAAGATAAAGATGATATTTGTGTTTTCTCTTCATCTGGGCCTAACGGTCCAGTAAGGTGGGCCCAACACATGGGTGGCATGGATATGATACATCATCATCGGGTGGGCCATCATACATCATCACCATAAAAAGAGAGAGAGAGAGAGAGAGAGAGAGAGAGAGAGAGAGAGAGAGAGAGAGAGAACGGTGAAGCGGGGGAGCTCCGTCACTATGAGCTCCCCTAGGTGGGTCATATACAACACATACAACAAGTGGGTCCCATATCATGTGGGTCCTAAATCAAAATCACGATCTAGTGCTATGAACACTCACCAATTTCACTTCTTCTAGGCTCCTTGATCTCCTGTGCTCCTAAGCTTCCTCTTTGATGGAGGATGATGAGATTTGAAGGGTTGGATGGTGAGATCTTGGGGTAGGAAGTGGGCCACACTTGGCTCCTTGCTCTCCTTCAAGCTTGGATGGTCCTCTCTCTTGAAATGGGTAGAAAATGAGAGAGAATAAGATTTATTGTAAGGGAGATGGGATGAGAGGAATGGGTGTTGTAAGGAGGGTATGGGCTTGGTTGACTTTGGGAATGGGAGAGAGAGGGGTGCCATGCTTTATTGGTAAGAGAGGGATGGGTTGGACTTGACTTGTACTTGATTGATTAATGTTATGGATGGTAGAGATTCTTTCGAGATTCCCAAAGCGGGGTTTTCCTCAAAATAAATGCAGGCCCACATCTCTTAGCCTGGGTATTGCATCGGTGCATAAGTCGCTGTATTGGAATCGCGGCAACGGCACGGTCGCAATAATATAAGTCTCGGGTTGACAGGGTGTGACTTATGATGGCGGGTAAATGTTGTCTACAGACCGTGGGTTACCGAAATTCGATTGGGAGAATCATGGGATTCTAAGGAATGGTACGAACTAGGATACGGGCCTTACAATAATGGTTTACTGTATATGATTTGTTTAACTCGTCTCAACTTCCTTGGTTATGCAATACATTTCCAAGAGCAGTCTCTGAATGTGTGTTTAAAAGACTTGAGTCACCACTAGCCGTTTACGTTGTGGACTTGCCTTGAGTTGGGGAATCATGAAATTCCCCGGCCTGAATGACTCCTCATATGTGGTCTGCAGCCTGGGTAAGAGTCTCGGTTATTAGAAAATAAGGGGTTAGGGAACTTCTCTCGTCCTCTACTTTAAGTTATGTTCAGTTTTCAGAGAAATTGTATATCTATAACAAATGTTAGTCATATGGCCATGCTTCGCATAACCCTACAGGAGGGTTGAGTAGGCAAAAAAAAAAAGGAAAAGAAAGTAACCGGATCCTAGCCTTCCTTCACAAAGTTGAAAGACAATGTGCAGGCAAACAAAATAAAATAAAATATGCAAGAAATATAAAAGATCATAACCATACTTCACAGAGCCGTAGCCCCGAGCACGCCAGCAAAATAAGGAACAAATAAGTAAATGCAGTAAAATAAAAGTAAATATTATTTGTAGAAAATGGAATGTACCAAATGGATTGCATTCTGAGGTTAATCGAGATTTAAGAAAGAGAAAAAGGAAAATCAAACACCATTTTTTCGAATTAATTAGAAAATCGATAATGGACATCCCTAATTCTAACTCTATTCTTTACGTGATAAGGTTGACTTTACTGAGTTGGATTGCTATAGATGACTGAGATAGAACCTAGGTGCAAGTATGATTGTTGTATCGCATCCTAGGCGGTAGAATCTCCTCGTTCTTGGGGAACGGAAGACAGGAAAACTTGATGAAACTTCTATACTATTATATCCGCTATTTCTGCCTTCCAAGAGCAGGGGGATTACTATTTATATAGGCTTGAAAATCGTCGGCTAATGGGCGACTGATTGCTTGCCTCCAAGTGCAGAGGTTTGTAAGTAGTATCCTGTGAATACAAGGTCGATCCCACAGGGAGATAAATTGCGAGAATGAGAAAATCAAATGCAAAACATAATATATATATATATATATATATATATATATATAAACTAAACTGATGATTTGATTTTAGGAGTTTTAAATGGATGTAATTTAACTGAATTAAAATAACACACAAGCTTCAAAGTTCCACACATAGGTTAATGTTTCAAAATCATGATGACTTAGATAACACAACTAGGATCTGAGTACTATGGTCAGCCTAATTAGAAAATAAAACAGCTTAAATATTTTAATAAATGATGTAAAAGATTAGAACATCATGGATTTTGCACTATTAATATATATTCTCAAGCGCCAGTGATATTAAGAATTCAATATCAATGAGATAATGAATCAAAAAAATGTAGCAGGTTGAGAACCTCTCCTATCTAGGAAATCTGATTGATACAGGGTAAGCTTATCCATCAATGTGTATCTCATATGATGGAAACATATAGACCTCACATGAGGATTAAAAAATTAAATCTAAACGATAAATAACATGCATACACCATTCTTCTCATCATTAAAACAATCAATCATTATAACTATGAAAACATTAACCAATGTGCTTCCCTTCTAGCTTAGGCTAGAAGGAACTTAGAAAAACATAATTAGAATAGAGAAAGAAAGCAACAAGAAAGAAATAAATGCAAATAGAAAAGATATAAATGAAAAAAACAATTTATAAAACTTAAATAAAATTGAAAACCCTCTAAAACCCTAAATCTTACTCTTAAATGCTTTGAATGGTGCTTAGGAATGCCGTGAGAAGCCCTATTTATAAGTGGAGAACTCCAATTTTCGTACAAAGTTGGAAAACTCTAGAAACTGCCTCAAATTTACGTAATTTTTCAAAATAGACTTCTCGCTGCACACTTTATTAAAACAGACTTTACTCTGCGTAGTTTTCCAAAATAGACTTCATAGCTTCAGAATACACTTTTTTGGGATGATTTCAGGATTCTTCACTTCAAATCTTCGATTCTTTTCATTCCTTACTTAGTTTTCTTGGATCTTTAGCATATGAATTCTTCAATCTTGGTCTCCTAAGATTCATCCCTTGCCTTGGTGATTCTTGAGCATCAAATCGATGCTTTTAACACATTTTTTCAATCCAAGTTCTTAAATTCACCTTGCAACACATACATGAGTAAAATGGAACATTAAGTCGATTCATGTTTATAAAATCAAGATATAAATGGAGAAAATTATGCAATATTTGAGTCTCAACAGCAACTGATGGACACTTGGAAAAAATTCTTTTATGTAGGATGTAACACCCCGACTTTTCAGGACCCGAGTATATGATCCGTTTCCCAAAAATCCGAGTGTTAACCTTAAAGGATGGTCAAATTCGAGTATATATTTTTCTTCAACTATCAGAGTAAGCAGATAAGCGTAGAATGGACAAGTAAGCATAAAGAAAAAATTACAATTTCATTTACAATATACAAGAGGTTGCCCATAATGACTTATACAAACAAATGTCCCAATACTTACAATTACAAGTGAAATAATGTTACAAGTAAACAAAGCAAGTTATAATAAATCTGGGGCTGTAAAACCACGTAGCAACTCTTGGCCCTACAATCATGCATCTTCAACAGTGGTACTCTGCTCTTCATCAGACCGAACCTGAAAATCACTTAAGCCACCTGTGCTACCTGTACGGTTATATATTTGATGGATAAGTGGCCAACTTAGTATGAATTCCCCTCAAGATTACACACCGCCGCACTAGGTAAGCATAGTTATGAAACAAAGCATACAAAACAATACATGATGCAGGTCTTGTTATGTGGATGGATGCGTGAATGCAATCATCACCCCGCGGATACTCATCCGTGCGGACAGTGGGCTCGTCACCCATGCAATCATCGACTTGAGAAAAACATCCAGTTGGACAAATACATACATCATGTACGATAGCAATAGATGCTGGTCTGTGCCATGTATGCATGTTTAGCCAACACGTTATTAGTCCAATTACAACCAGCCATTTTAAATAATTTCAAGGGTTATTATGGGGGCTTGTCACCAGTGTAGGCCGACAGCTCGGGCATAGGTCCCATACCACTATCCCCAGCTCATGAGACTGCCATCTTAGGATGTTTAATGAAAACTCGTCGACTAGTGGCCAATCATATTACAGTATATGGGGCTTACCATCATATGCTTACATGGTATAAAACATTGAACCCATATAGGAAAAATACCTAAAACAAAGCTGTATATGGCAATATCAAAACCATGCGATAAAAGACCATCCTTTAAAACCAGTTAGACACAAGAACCTTGGATGGTAGGCCCACATCAATATCCAAATTAAACCACCATTCTATGATCACTAAGTCGAAGGTTCATTACAATTACATTCAATCGAGTTACATCCCAAGTATGGGTGTACATTTGTAAGTGAGGGTTTTCCACTAATATACTAGTTTAAATCCCAGAAACAATCCACAAGTAATCCACGAACATGAGGTATGCAAGATAAATATTAAGCATGTGATTTAGCAATTCAACTCAACAATGCGCACACGTGAATATAAGATAATGATATCGAATATCATTTGAAATTCAATAAAAACTATTACTTAAGCTAATGGGAAAACGGAAAGGTCAAGAAAAAGGAATCATCACCTCATGTATCGAATCGCCAACTGACGTTGCTAGGAAGCGCGCGTGCCATTAGAGTCAAATCCTACCATACATTGTAAAATTCTACAGTTAGATCCAAACCTAACACACTATTTATGGTTAAAGTTCTAACCTAGGGTTTGGATTACCTAGGTCTAAGGTTTTGATGTAGGCCTTAGGGTTTTAACCTAGAGTTTAGACCACGTAGGTTTAGGATTTTATTCTAGAGTTTAGGTCTAGGCTAGATAATTAGGGTTTGAACTATGATGTATGTGCAGCTTAAATGCAACATAATAATATGGTTAGTTGCAATTTAACGTTAATGGTACAACTAACATTTGTGACCATGGTAATGATTAGTACTTTAATTGTACTAAAATAGAATAACCTATTATTAAAGATAATATTTCCAAGTGATGGATGCCATGCTAATATTATTAATGATAGTTTCATCAATGATAACTAATATTAGCGTACCACGTTAATAGTAATCATTATGGTGATAATTAATAATATGATCTACTATGATAACATTTAAGAGTGGCAAAATAAAACACTTGTATTTAATATTGAAAATTTTTGGTATGTAATAACTAATATTAGCATGGATGATTTCACTAATGGCTATTCATATATAATATTAAAATCCTAACGATGATGGTAATGGTAACAAGGATGATTGCAACGGCTCATGTATTTACAAGCTTAGTTCAGCTTATTTAGATCCAACCCGGTGGACTTGAGCCTGTAGCTATCTAGGCCTGATTCAACTCGGGTTTTTCTTTCATCCAACAGCAATGAGACCCGTTTTCGTACGCCCCATTTCACATGCATTATTATTATTGAGTGACCTACTATGTCTTTAGGCCGCTACAAGTAGGTGGGGATTATAGGGACCCGATCAAGTGGAAACTGGGCCTGCATTAGAGCGACCAGGCCCACCAGCCATGGCCCAATAAATGAGGCATGGACTGGGCCTGAAACTTCCTAACACCAAGGCCCGAACTAGCCCAGCTCACATTGTGTAATCAAGGCCCAGAACCTGCTGCCTAGAGGTGGCCCAGGAACTGGGCCATTCCCAAACCCCTGCGGCCCACTAAAGTTTGGCCCAGATGTGGCCCACCTGCATATGAGCAGCGTGTGGCCCACCTGCATTTGTGTAGGGCGTGGGCCACCTGCATATGTGCAACGTGGGGCCCACCATACGGCCCATCCTCTGGACTGGTTCCAGTCCAGAAGGAAAGCCCTACTGAGAACTGATTTGGGCTTGATTTAAGGCCCGACTGAGGTCTTAATTCAAGGCCTAGTTAAGGCTTGCTTTTGGTCTAAATCAAAGCCCATATGAGGGCTGCTTTCAGTTCGGCTTTAGTCCAGCTGAGAGCCCATTTCAGCTCAAGTTGGAGACCATTTTCGGTGCAGATAAAGGTCCATTTGGAGGCCTGTTTCAGCCCGGATAGAGGCCTGATTTCGGCAATGGTCTAGCAGCTTTGGCCGGATGAAGAAGGAAGGATAAGGGGATAGGATATTGCCTGTGCTTGACTCGATTGGAATGAGTCAAGACTCGTCCAGATCAGGCCGACTCGGCCTGGGATTTTAGTGGGCTGGCCAAACTGGTTTGCCGATCCAGCACTTACTCCAGCAACTCCATCAATCCCTTCAACGGTTCTAGCTGGGGAGTCTGGATGGTGGACTGGTCCCTGAACTCGACAGCACCCTGCTCTTCTTCTCTCTCCCTCTCTTTTCTCTGCCCTTTACAGAGCCTGCACCTGGTTAAGACTCGTCCTGAACTCGGACGAGTCGGGCTGTGTTGGCGTGGTGCAACAGCTGCACCACCCCATCTCCTTTTCTTTCTTCTTCTTTCTTCTCTCTTTTCTTTCTTTCTCTCCTTCCCCCTGCTGAAGATCTAGTAAGGCTCAGACTTGGCTTGGAATCGGACCGAACCAGGGCAGCTCGGTGGAGAAAACGGTCTGGCCATCAATGGCAGATTACCAATCAATGGGTCCTTCTCCATTCTGTTTTTTGCTGGGAATTTGGTATTGGTCCACGGGAGATCGTGGAGGCTGGAGAACGAGGTTTTAATGGAGTTTGGGCGGTGGGTTCAAGGGAAAGAGGAAACGGCTGGTTTTTTTTAAGGAAAATAGGGAAGAGCGGTCGGTTTGGTTTTGTTGTGGGAGAAAAACCTAGCTAGAATGGAGGGCTGAGATAGTTCTGTATGGACGTACGAGATGAGATGAATCCTCTTCAACCGGATCGCCAAGCTGGCATGGAAAGAGAAACGGAAACTTTCCGTTCTTAGGAGGGGTAGTGTTTTCGGGGTCCGTTTGCAGCGAGATTTGTGTGCAGGAATACATGCTGGATCATGTGAAAATTGTCATATTTTGGTCCACGTAGTACTTATACCGGATGGACGGTTTGGATCCTTCATGGGATCCATGATGGTGGCCCTAATACCGATCAAACAGGGAGAGAAAACTCCTCTGTTTGAAACAGCCGTAGGCGGGAAGGCTTGCCATTTTCGGACGAGCACGGGTCAGTGCTCGTCTGACCATTCTGGAGGTCGGGTGCACAGCGAGTGCACCACTCTCGGTGTACATGCAACCATGGGTGGGGTCCACCAAAGTTTTTAGATGAAATCCACTCCGTTCATTCGATTCCGCTACTCCTAAAACTCATCATACAAACTTCTAGCCAATCATAGTGGCCAGGTGGGCCGTAACTTGGATGTTCATCTTTAAATTGTAAGTTTTCATCGATCAAGTTGCCAGATTGCATTCAATCAGATCATCCACGGTTGTAAGGGTCTTAGGGCCTACCTAGATGAGATGTAATGGTTGACGTGGTGGCCTGATAGCCTCGGTCTGATGATTAAGTGGCGGGACCTTAAATGTTGCGTTACGTTAACCTAACGGCCAAATTCATCAAGCTTGACTACTGATGGTCCCAAAATTTCTGGGTTAGGTGGTCACT
Organism: Magnolia sinica; assembly: GCF_029962835.1. Lineage (NCBI taxonomy): Eukaryota > Viridiplantae > Streptophyta > Magnoliopsida > Magnoliales > Magnoliaceae > Magnolia > Magnolia sinica. The sequence goes on along the minus strand of NC_080576.1, from coordinate 85,698,546 downwards.
CAGTGAATATCATCTAATGATATGTTATGAACCTAATGGACGGATTACATTAATTCCAAATGATCATTGATGACTTCCAGGATTCTCAGCCTAACTTAGGCGAACATCTTCAGTAGGTTCAGTGATCAAGTAGCCTAAAATAGTTTTCTCTAACGATGTGGTGGTCCATTTTGAATAGTAATGGATGGATTGCTTGGTATATAAGTAGGGATTTCATTTAATGGTTGGTTGTTTTCAAGTTTAATCATTGCTAACAAAGGTTCTTAGGTCGTGCTTTAAGAAGTGTTTTATGCCCTGGTGAATGGTGGATCTTGAGATCTGAGGTTGACGATAACCTAGTGGCTAACTTATTCACTTATATGACTATCCGTCCCATCAAAGTCGTGGTTCTGATGTGCGGTGATTAACCCTATGTTCCTCAAATGCTGTAGTGGTTCACTTTGAAGATTAATGTGTGGAGATTATGTTAAATGGTGGGGTTGGTGAATGATTTTGGTAGGCGGGCTGACCTTGATGTTGATTTTATGGTTGACCTTATTGTATGGTTATAACGAAGATTTGTAGTACAGTTAGTGGCCCGATGGTCTAAGGGTAATAATCCGGTGGCGGGCTTTTAAGTTGGACGTTATGGATCCAATTAATGGTGGATCTGGTAATATAAGACCCACAATTGATAATGTATACTTCAATCTTTCTAAATAGGCAGGGTTTAGACTTTAATCGCCAATGGGATAATGGGTTCCTAAAGATCAACACCCTTTTCGTGTTGAGAAGATTGTTTGTCTTTGAAAATTCAACGGTTGTATGACTTAACATACGAATGGGAATTATATTAGATGGTCGAGATGGATGAATTTAGAGCCATTGGATGATGATGTATAAGGTGAGTCACGTGTGTTCTCACACACGTTCAAGCTGATTCAGATACCTATAGTAGCACCTGAGTACTGAAGGTACGGGGTGTTACATAGGATCTGTTAGAAATCTGCTAGATATCCCGAGGCAAAAATTTGCAGCATCAGGTGGCCATCAGTTGATGAACAACTAATAGTCTATTTTCCCCAAGGTGGGGTGTCTACACTAGTACTTGGCATATTATGAATATGATTTTTTTAGTTGTTTTGTTGGACCCTTGTACATTTAATGTATGAGTTTGTTTTATCCTTGAATGTTAGTGGAAGAAGAAAAAGCATTTCAAAATTTAAATATTATATTATATTTAATTTAATTATATTGATTTTAGATTAATAAACATGTTTATATATCAAGTATATGATAGATTATGGTGATTTTAGATAATATAAAATACATTTACCAAGCGTATGAGCATATCCATAGTTCTAAGTCTCCAAATTCACCAAAATTTGTGGTTGTTTTTTGTTTTGTTTTTTATTATTATTATTATTATTTTTTTATAATAGGTAAAAACAATTCGAAGGCTCTTAGCCGTCAAATGTTGAAAATTTTCAGCCAAGAATGACGGCTCAAAGCCATCGAATGCTCAAAATTTTGTCTAGAACAATGGATTAGAGCTGTTAAATTTTGAGCACGAAACGACAGCTTTAGACTGTTGAATTTCCTCTCAACTGAGATTCTTATCCGACGGCTCCTTCATATTGATGAAAATTATTAGAGGGTTTCGAGCCATCGAATTTCATTTTCAACTTAAAAATATTTGACAGCTGTTTTCAACAGCAAAGTCCATTAAATTTTAAAAAATTTGATGGTTTGGCATTTTTCACACAAAATGAGTCCTTATCAATTCTTGTGGGAAATTAAAATATATTTTACCATTGGTGACTAAACCTGCCCTAAACAAGAATTTTATTTATTTATTATTATTATTTTTGGAAATGAGTGTTTCTATCTATTAATAATATTTTATGTTATAGATAGATTCAATGTTACTTTCTTTTCCTAATCTTTATGTTAAAAGAGGAAATTGTCAAACGTGTATACATGGGGTGATAGCTGGGCCATGCTGGCATGTTGATAAGATGAATGATTCCGTACTATCACAATATGGGTCCTTGCTCTTACACCCATGGTAGACTCTCAGGAGTTTCAACACCTGGTTGAGGGTTCGAGTACTCATAGGTGGTGAAATCCCACTACGGCGTGAGTGTGTGGCGGTGGTGTGTGCATGCGTTTTTTTTTTTTTTTTTTAATAAAAAAAAATAATAAATAATAAAAAATAAAAGAAAATAAAAAATAAAAACAACAACGTACCATCACAACACCACTAGCTTCCGGTATTGCACTCCTTTTTTCGGTAATACAATGGAGCACGTCTATCTTTAAAACCATGCCCCCATCAGAAAGATGATTCTCTACAAAAATCATATATTCATGAGGGAGGTCAAGCCTATATGTTGTGTCGAGCATACTTACCATACTGCAATTTTTTATTTTTTATTTTTACCAATATGCGCGCGTGTATGACATCCAATGCATGGTAAAAATCAGCCACATTTTGAAAATGTTGGGTCCCTATTCTTCATTGATTTTGAGAGCATAGCCCACCTGATGCTTCTATAGCCTGATTTCTTCCTTAATACTCATTCTGAAAATGTGGGTCCCTAATTTATAATAAAAAGAAAAAGAAGGTACTAAGGGTAAGCTGATGCTCACTGAGGACCATTGGATATACACAGACACACACACACCATCAAATAAATATCCTCCAATCTGATACTCAGATAATCAAATAAGCCTGCATAAGTGTTACTTCATACTACATCTAAACTGGTAGGGATAATTTGGACGGTTCAATCTGAATTAAAATGCGTTACATGCATAACATTTAAGTAATTTCAAAGTGCCTGTGGATCATCTATCACCCCCAGCCAGAGCATCAAAGATGTTTTCATGGAATTTAAGTACAACAAAGAAAATTTTGTGGTTAGCTTATATTTGCAATAGTTGTGAAAATGCCCTAATGTGATCCTTATCTATAGAGAGTCCCATGAATATGAGGGGCCCTGTAGTTGATGGGCCATGTTAAAAAATAAATCTTGATGGGACGATCTTAACCATTTTGTTACTGGCCTGGAAATGGACGGCTAATGGTGCAAATTTAAATGATTAAACACCAGCATGATTGGATGGACTTGATCTTACAGTCTGTAAGATTTTTGGAGCATGTCCCATGAATCGTTGGGTGCATTGGATCAGCGGTTTGGATACGGAAGCTTGTGCACTACTTGTCAAACGGACGCGGATTAGCTACTGACAGGTTGAGTAGCAGACTCGCTACTGAAGTGACGTCACCATATTATGTGGGCCCACCATGATGTATGTGTTGTATCCATACCGTCCATCCATATCATTTTATAGCATCGGCCAAAAATGAGGCAGATCCAAAGCTCTAATGAACCCCACCACAGAAAACAGTGGGGAGAGTGACGCCCACCGTTGAAATATTCTAAGGTTCCACCGTGATATTTATTTGAGATCCAAACTGTTAATAAGTTTAAAAAGACGTGAAAGAAGGGAAATCACAATTATCAGCTTGATCGAAAAACTTCTGTGGCCCTTAGATTTTTTTAAATGGTACTCATTTAATCTCCACTGTTTTCTGTATTGGGATCCACTTGAGCTTTGGATCTGACTCATTCTTTGTCTCATATCATAAAATGATCTCTCTAAATGGATGGACGGTGTGGATACAACAAATACATCATTGTGAGGCCCATGGAACATAGTGACGTCACTTCAGCAGACCTTTCAGTAGCTAATGCGCGTCCTTGTCAAACCAATAGCGCCAGGATGCTACCGCATATACTTCGGCCGAGGATCATATCTTTCCTTAGGCGAAGATACTTCGCCCTGTGTATGATTTATAAAGACAATCATGCCCCGATGTTTCGAGAGATAAATGATAATCCACATATAAAGTTTTTTTTTTTTTTTTAATATTATTATTATTATTTTTTATTTTGGGTTATTACACACATTCCTTGTTAGCAAACACACCACACTTTTATTCACACCCCAGTTTTAGCCAACCCCATCTAATTAAAGTACATTCTACGTGCATGCACCAGTATGCATCGCTGGATGGGGCCCACACGAAATCAAGTTCAGATGATTGAAACCATCCACTTCTGGATGCTGATTTCTTGCGGTGGAAACTTAGGTGAGAAATCTATTCAATCCATTAGTTTTGTGAGCTCATTCTAGGAAAAGAAACCAAAAGTGAACAGGATCCAAGAAACAAAATGGGCCGAAAACGCGACAATTGAACATCCATGGTTAAAATATTCGTGGAGCCACATAAGTTTTGAGTCATTTTAATATTTATGTTTTCAATTCATTTCAGTGTGAACGACGTTATGAGCGGTGTGATGGCACATAAACATCACTGTACATCAACCTAAGGGAGGTTTCAACGGTAGAAATTTCCCTAACTACAGTTGAAATTAATATACGTGGAGCCAAAAAAAGTTTTGAGTCATGTGCCTTCGGTTAATCTCCATAGGAATGATGTTATAAACGGTATGGATGGCATGTAAACATGACTATCGGCCCAATGGGAGCTTTCAATGGTTGGAATTTCCCTGGCCACCTTTTACGGCCCACTTAGCCTTGGATTTTGTTTACTTTTGGTTTCTTTTCCTAAAATAAGCTGACAAAGTGAGAAATTTACAACAGTAACCCACATTTTACCCACTCTTTTCTTAAAATGCTCTCAAACTTTATTTTCCCAAATTAAATCATTTTATATGGGTATACTATTTGCAGATCAAAATACCCACATATGTATGAGGTACCATAAAACATCTAGCTACGGATTATAACCGTAGCTATTTTATGTTGCCAAGTAACTACGGTTATAATTCGTAGCTATAGATTGCACTGCACGGGTATCTTATCAGAAAATAGTATGTCTGACGGAATGGTTTAGTTCGGAAAAGTAAAGTTTGGGAGTGTTTAGAAAAGACGGTGGGTAGAAGGTAGGATTTATGGTCGTGAATTTCTCTCACAAAGCGGTTGGATAAGATAGATTTCTGGCAAATATTATAGTGGGCTCCACCTAGGTTTCCAGCGCAGGAGCTTCCTGCCAAAGGCTTTAGCTGGAAATCCGCGTCTTCCACATCTCCTCTACACATGCTTGGATAGACCACTCCTAAAACACACCGAACAGATGCTCTTAACCATCCCTATCCCTAGTTGGTGTTCTAATGGACGGCTCAAAACCAAAAATTATGAAAGGTCCCTATTCAAGCCCAGCAGTCATTAATTCTGCATCATAATCTTCGGATGATAGCCCATCCATAATATGCCACAGATATAGATGGATCAGATGACAAGAGGGCATTCTCATGTGGGCCCCATCTTCGATGCATGCTGGAGACGCACACATGCTTCTGCATACAAGAGTAACTCTAATTAAATTATGTGACGGCCGAGACTTCACCAGGAAACCGCACACTTCATTTCCTTTATTAAAGTCGTCTAAATCCACGTTATTACACACGTTAGCCTGTTGTCATGTTTTGAACTTTCCTTCGGCCGTTTCCATAAAATCTGAGTTAGAAGTCTATAAACATGGCAAGAATAAGATATTGGGAGTAGGGCGACACGTCATGGATGCAATATGGGAAGTGGGGCCACGTGAGCGACGGTGGCCATGTCAGGCTCAATGCCGATGATGATTACGACGCTAATAGACAGCAACACATGAATATGCCAATGACGATTGATCCTGGATCCGAATTTTCTAGCGCAGTATTCATCGCTGGATGGGGCCCACACGAAATCATATTCAGATGATTGAAACCATCCACACGTGGACGAGGATTTCCTGCAAAAGCCTATTGAGGAAGCACGTGCGCTGTAAACCTAAGTGGGGTCAGCGTGATGTTTGTGAGAAATCCACCCAATCCATTAGTTTTGTGAGCTCATTTTAAGAAAAGAAACCAAAAGTGAGTTCAATCCAAGACTCAAGTAGGCTGAAAACGTGAGAATTGAGCATCCACAGTTGAAATATTCCAAGAGCCACAAGAGCTTTGAGTCATGCTAACATGTGGTTTAAGTTCATCTCAGTAAGAATAACATTATGAACGGTATGGATGGCATGTAAACATCACTATCGACAAAGGAAGTTTCACCGGTAGGAATTTCCCTGACCACACTTGAAATATTCACATAAGTTTTTATTCATGCTAATATTTGTGTTTTCGGTTCATCTCAGTAGGAATGACGTTATGAACGGTATGGATGGCATGTAAACATCACTGTCCACCCAAGGAAGGTTAAAAGGTAAGAATTTACCTAACCACCTTTTCCTTTAGCACAGCCCACTTAAGTGTTGGATCCTGCTCACTTTTAGTTTCTATTTTTAAAATGAGCTCACAAGAGCAGTGGACGGAGTAGATTTTTCACAAACATTATGGTGGGCTCCAGTTAGGCTTCCAGCACAGGAGCTTCCTACCAAAGGCTTTAGCAGGAAATCAGCGTCCTCCACATGCTCTTAACCATATGTAGTTGGCCTTCTAATGGACGGCTCAAAAACAAAAATTGTGAAAGGTCCCTATTCAAGTCCACCAGTCAATAATTCTTCATCAAAATCTTCAGATGATAGCCCATCCGCCACGTGCCAGTGAGATAGATGGATCAGATGACAGAATATATTCTTATGTGGGCCTCATCTTTGATGCATCACACTTGCTTCTGCATACAAGAGTAACTCTAATTAAATTATGTGACAGCAGAGACTGCACGCAGAAACCACACGCTTCATTTCCTTCTATTAAAGTCGTTTAAGTCTACATTATTACACACGTTAGGCTGTTGTCAGGTTTTGAACTTTCCTTCGGCAGTTTCCATAAAGTCTGAGTTAGAAGTCTATAAACATGACAAGAATAGGATAGAAGATGTGGGGCTACACGTCATGGATGCAATATGGGAAGTGGGGCCGTGAGCGAGGGGTTGCCATGTTACACTCAATGCAATGGACAGCAACACATGAATATGCTAATGACCATTGAACCTGCAGGATCTGAATTTTCTAGCACAGATGCTGTCCGGACTACTAAGCCCGTGCCAAGAAAAGCTCTGAGGGCGGGCTGTGATGTGTCTACTATGACCACTCAGTTCATTTTTTTAACAGCTCATGTTTGGCTGCAAGTGCAATAACGAAGTTTGATATAGACTCACCCTAATACATAGCTCAAGTGGTAGATTGAGTGAAGATACCTTGTTTCAATACAGAGGTCTTGGTATCGATTCCCTTGGGGGGGGGGGTCTATAACAGTGGAGTGTGTACTGATAGTGGCGCTTGTACTATCGAGCTAACTTAAAAAAAAAAAAGCTGGTATAGACTCAAAGTGGGACACAACACAGGCAATAGCAGGATAGGACACCCACCAGTAAAATCTTTTTGGGCCATTAAAATTTTAGGTCAGGTTGATGTTCTTTTTCCATACATGACTACCTATTTATGCAGCCATGGATTGAAAATGGACGTTGGAATTTGGCATTGTTAAACATTCCTATTTGATACGAAGAAATTACCAAAAACATGGATGTAAAATAGGATGTCTATTGCTGCCATTGGAAGTAGGAAATCATTAACATGCTTAACATAGAGAAAAATAGCTAGGTAAAAAACTCCGACTCAGTTTCAGTAGTAACCCCTCTAATGTTGGACTCAATGTCAGGCATTCTCGGTAGGGCCCACCATAATTTATGTATTTTATCCATGCCGTCCATCCACATTTCCAACTCATTTCTAGGCATGAGAATAAAAATGAAACGGATTACAATCACAGATGGACAACACCACAAGAAACAGTGGTGATTTACCACCCACCATTAAAAACTCCCTAAGGTCCACTGTATTATTTATTTTCCATCCAACTATTGATTAGGCTGGATGAACTTGGATAAAGGGAAAATACACATGTATCTAGATCCAAAACTGTTTTGGCCCTAAGCAAGTTTTTTATTTTTATTTTTATGGTAGGCATTTAATTACCACCGTTTCCTAAGGTGTGGTTGACCTGAGGTTTGGACCTGCCTCATTTTTTGACTCATAGAATAAAATTTCCTTGAGAAATGGATGAACCGAGTGGATAAAATGCATATGTCAAGGTGCACAGTATACTAAGCTCGGTGCTGATGGGGTCATTACCGATTTATTTTTTTTTTATCCGATTTAAATCTTTGCGCTGACAAATGTGTCAACGTTGGAAAGTTGGAAAATACGACAACGCTGCTCAAGTTTCAAACACGTGCTCTGGGTCATTATTGCCATTTTCCCACCAACTTCTAGTAATTACATAATATTTAATACACAATTAAAGTTGAAAATAGTTTTTTTATTTGGTTTTTCACCATGTTTGTCCATGACATGACATGACACAAGAAAAAAGATACACATCATTAGTTTTTCCATTTTGGTTTTCTACAGCATTGGTCCATAACACTTTGTTATGACAGCTATATGTGCAGGGCTGTGATTTAGTAATAATTTGATAAGACAGATGTCGTATTCACAGGACTTGATATTTTTGTAATTTCTAGAATACATTGGAAGTAGAACTAGAATCTAAATTAACTACTGAAATTTGTTTAAAAGAGTAATTGTGAAAATACTATTAGAGATAAAGTACTAAATTGCCAATGATCCACTTAAAGCTTATTCGATGCTACTTTACTTAATTCAATTGGATCACACAACTAGAATCAAAGTTCTATTCTCTGTAGTTGGATAATGGAGCGCTTAAATCATTATTTATTCATCAAAATAGATTTTGGACTTTCATTGAATTGGTTTCCTTGTAAAGTATCAACGACTTGATTGCAAGGAATTCAGAGCATTTATCATGCTCAGAGTCAATGATAGATTAATGGATTTTATAGATCAATTCCTCATAAAATAGGTAAGAAAATATTTATAGTCTTCATAAGCATCCAATATGCCCAGAGTCGACAATGGATTAAAATAAGCTAGAATTACTTCTTCATTCAAACAAAATCTCAATGAATTTTCAAGTTACAAACCAAATAACTTGAATAAAAATAAAATAAATATTAAGAATAACTACAAGCTTCACCTCTTAGTTCTATCTAAGAAATTAGTGAACCATAGAAATGATTGAACTAAAACTCAAACAAAAAAACATAAAAACTAACTAGAACCAACGGATTGAAGAGAATGGAGGACTTCTTGAAGCTTCACAACTCATCGCTTTGTTCCTTCTACCCTAATTCGTGTTTAGAAACTCTTAAAACATCTCTTTATATAGGCTTGATTCGCTCTTACTTCAAAACCAACTTGATTTTATATATACACTTATCGCAGCTTAGATGTCATCGAGCTCCCATTGAAGAGTCCGAGTGAAATTGAAAAACTGTCGAGCAATGAACTTTCAAATCTGCGTAGTTTCTCAATGTCATCGAACTTCCTTCGATGAAATCTAACTTGCTTCGATGGCATCGAACACTCCTTCGATGGGATTGAATGATGCTTAAATATGTTCATGAACAAAATCAAAATTTAAAATTTTTGCGATGTGATCGATGTGGCTTCAATGACATCGACACTCACTTTGATGGAATCGAATGTGTCATCGTTGGCATCGAAGGGTTGATTTTACACTTTCCGATTTCTGTAATTTAACTCAGTTTTCTTCCTTCCTTGCATGGTTTCCTTGAATTTTAGACCTTGAATTTTTCAATCTTGACTTCCATAGATCCAATCTTCCACATGATAATTCTTTGAATATTAAATTCATATTTTAAGCATTATTTCTCCTTAGTTCTCAAAATCACCTTGCAAGAGAAAACATGTGTAATTAGATCAATTAAGGACATTTATGTTAACAAAATCAATACATAATAATGAGATAAATATACAATATTTCACACTCAATATACCTCACAACCAGCATTTTAATAGTCCTGAGCAAAACATATAAAAACTAATCTCTCAAACTTCCAAATTTTAAACCTTTCTCAGAAAACAACATTTCGTGCGACCTTATATGTACTAGTCATATTCAAAGATATAAGAATGAAACATCAATAATGTAGAACTTAATATCATTAGTAAACACATGAACTAAGTTCTCCATTGACAATTAATCAATAAAATATATCTAAACATCAAGATCCTACTATGCTTAGTGAAATTTAACTTATAATCCATAAAAGTTAGCTTTCTCTCCATATCATTAACCATAATCATTACTTCAAAGAGGACAAAATAACACAAGTTACTGATTCCGAACCTATGTCATTTTTACTTATTTTTTCAGTTTTTCAATTTTTATATCGACGACTTTCACACTATTTTTATTATTTTTCCTATTTTTCATTGATTTTTCATTAAAACATATATACTAGATAGCCATTTTCGATTTTACTGTTTTTTACCTGGCTCTTTTTCTTCTGCCTTTTATACTTAAGGTAGATAAGGATCTCCAAACTTGGTTCCTAATACTTTAAAGTAACTATCAAGTTAAAATTAAGAGTTCAAATCAACTTCACATAATGTGATTTAAATGTGAATTGTGAACTAGACTCAATTGACATTTAAACTTTCTATTAATCAATTCATTAAGAAAACTTATTCAAAAATTTACTAGCTAATTTGACTCTAGAATTTCAAAATTAATTAAATATCTTATCACAACACTTAAATATATATTTAATTACACATAATATCAATCTTCAAAAAGATTTTTGAAACTGAAAATTTTGAAAAGTTCAAGGATTTTTGGTCAACATAGAAAATACTGATTAGCTTACCTAATCTCACGCCCCAACCTAAAATCTACATTGCCCTCAATGTAAAATATATGCAATCATCATTACATGAGACAACGAAAAAACAAAAAAGAAAAAAGGAGTGAGTAAGAAGGATAATACCTAAGGAAGATTAATGAGATGGTATGAATTCTTCATCATCTAAAGGAGTTAGTTCTAAACAAAACAAAATTAAAATAAACTATCCTAATTCTAAAAAATCAAGAAATGTGGGTGGACCTCCATCAGATTAGAAAGTCAATCCTAATATATATTATCAATAAGAGGGATGGCCATATCCTCTTAATCAAATTTCTCAATGAATGGTTTGAGATATGACCGTTCACTTTGAAAATGTTATCATTTATCGAGTTTTCTATTTCGACAGCCACATAAGATGAAGGGGCCGGTCCAAGGAGATTTCAACTATTTAGAAAAAAAATATGAAGTTTAGAATTATACAAAATGACTTTCTAGTTTGGCGCAAAAGATTTTCGAACAATGTTCCAATCATGGAACACATTCATCCCGTTCTTATATATTTTACAATTGTCATATGCATTATTCTAGATTTGTTTAAGTTCATTTTATTGTAATTTGTGCTGCAAGCTGGCATTGTCAGGATTGAAATTGAAATTCTTTATTACCCAATATGCCTAATGCTCCAATTCAACCGGCAAGTGGTAAGTCTTCCTATAGACAAGTTTAAAGGGAGACATTCCAATAGGAGCCTTATATGTTGTATGGTAAGCCCATAATGCATCAATCAATCAAAGTGACTAATCCTTACTATATGGATTAACCGTTTTCTCAAGAATTTGTTTGATTTTACTATTTAAAATTTTAATTTGACTGCTTGTCTGAGGATGATAAGGGGTACTCACTTTATGCAAAATACCATATTTGTTCATTGAAGCTTCGAATAATTTATCATAAAAGTAAAATCCTCCATCACTTACAATGACTCGAGATATTCAGAAATGGGATAAAATATTTTCTTTTAAGAACCTAATGAATGTGCGAAGGTCATTATTCCGACATGGAATTGCCTCGACTCATTTAAAGACATAATCAATAGCAAGTAATATGTATATATTTCCAAATGATTAGGGGAATGGCCCTATGAAATCAATCCCCCAACAATCAAATGCTTCAATATTAAGAATGGGGTTCAATAGAATCATATTTCTACGGGATAATCTTCCCAATTTCGTACAACGTTCACACGCTTTACAAAATTCATGTGAATCATAAAATTCGTACTGTAGAATTTTTATTGTGGTCTTTTTAGCTAAGAAGTGTCCAACACAAGCATGAGAGTTGCAAAAGGAGATGACACTATGATGTTCATTATCAAGGACACATCTTCTAATGATTTAATCTGGGCAATATTTAAAAAAATATAGATCATCCCAGATAAACTTGCAAATCTAAGTGTAAAATTTCTTTTTACCTTGTGCAATCCAATGAATAGGCATGATACATGTGGTAAGATAATTAGCTGTAACATCCTGGATTTTTACTGTTTTAGATTTTTAAAAATTCTTGATGTGATTAACTTATATTATCACTTACTGACCATTGACACTCAATGTCAGCTTATACACAGGTGATACCAATAAAAAACCGCACCAGTTTGATTAATCAACCGTAGGAAGTCAACGAATCCGCCCGATCACTTGAACATCAGGTGTAGCCACATGATTTACTCACATAAGACCCAAATCTAACCGACTCATCGATAATAAATCAAGATAATCATAACTAAATTAAAGATCCAACTGAAGCCGAGTCAGGCAAGGCCCGAATCTTGACTAATAGACCAAATAAACCCCGTTACTCTTTTAGCCTAAAACAAACGACTTAGAGTAATCATGACCAAATCTCCACTTTCACTAGTTATAAATAAGCAACTCTATGAACATAATTAACTCAAACTCTAATCACTCCCTATGAAAAATCTCAATACCTAATTCACTTCAGAAATGCCCCGATTTTTCGAACAAGCTTTAGACTGCTCATTGGTGGGCCATTAGTTCTAAAATTATAGAGTAATGTTCGTCTTACTGGGCTCGACATCCATCGCGGAAGTCAGACCTGGGTAGTATCCAGAACCGCTAAACTTAAGCTGAAGGACAAGTGCATGAGAAGCACAAATACCCTAAAGAAATGAGCTGAAACTTAAGTGAATTTAGTCATCCACTCTTTTCCAAAGTTGAGGATTTCAGACCGTCGGTTTACGACCAAACTTCACATGTGGAGTAAGGATATTTTTCTGCTCATATCCGTGTAGTCATGGCCCCGATCGACATCGGTGATTGTTGAATAGACTTTTAATCATATCTGTCGATCGGTGCATCCAAATGGTGGGCCGATCATGTTCATATGTAGATCATTATTAGGGCTAACTATCTTACGGTGTATATCAATATGTACACCTCATAGTGGGCCTTAGAGCTTAGAAAGACCCTCCCATAAGTCTAGTATAGTAAAAACCCAATACTTGGGGCCATTTCCACCAAATTTGGCATTATAAAAGGGCCTCATTTGGGCAACCCCTCTCCCCATACGATTTTTCCCTAGAAGAGAGAGAAGAGAGAAAGGGGAGAAGTGAAGGAGGAGAAAGAGAGAGGAAGAAGAGTGAAGGAGGGTGTTGTTGATGGTGGGGCCCAAGGAAGCTCAACCTTACAACTCTCTACGCCTTCTCCAAGGAAATCCTTACACCACAACCACAAGAATCGTTCCGTTGATCATCTAGGTAAGATCCCTCATCCCTTTTCTTGAAACCCATGTGTTGAGAAGGGATTGACTTGGAGTTCTAACATGCAAGTGGTTGCTTTAGGGATTCCAGCTGATTGACCCTAAATTCCTCATTCCTAGGTCGTTTTCTAAGTCTTCAACAATCCATAGGTGTAGACTATTATCCTTAGGTGTCCTAACACCAATTCTATTACGAGTCTAATGATTTTGATTGCTTGGATGCTATATTTGGAGAATCTAGAGGAACCCTAGGATTTGGATGTTTGCTTGAGGATTGTATGGAATTGTTTGCTTGTTTAGTTCGTATGTGATATTGTTCGTGCTTCTCACATGATTCGGCTACCATGGATAATTACATGTTTTTGTCTTGCTTGATCTCTCATATGATGTGTCTTATAGCATGTAAGATTCTGTAAGTGCTATAGTTTATATCCCTGTTTGTTGTCAAATTTGTAGTGCCAAAATCACTATTATACTCTGTTATATATAACTTGCATAAGTGAAGCTCTCTCAAGGATCAACATACATGTACAAGCTAAGCTCACATCAAGCAACGCTCTCAAGTACAAGACTCAAGATCTTGAATGAAAGAACTGATCACAAGACAAGACTCTTGAATGCAAGAACTGCTCACAAGACTCAAGCTGAAAAGAAAAAGAAAGTACAAGGCAAGACTCAAGCTGAACTCAAGACTCAAGCTGAAACTCAAGCCACTTTCATGATTGAGCTACTTCAAGGTTTAGTCTACATCAAGACTTCAAGGCTCATTCTTCATGGTCTCTTGTTTCAATGTCCATACTTCATGATTGAGGTTTGTTTGACCATAGGATGACCTTAGAAGTAGGTCATTTCGGATACATAAGTCGAATGTTATTTTACATGTGATTGGTCTGTTCTTCGACCAGTCTTAGGTCTGCTTCGACTAGTCCTAGACTTGCTTCGACCAGTCTAAGAAAATCCTCGACCAGTCGTAAGTTTGTTACAAATTCGGGATAAAATCATTAGCCTTCGACTAGTCACCGGAATCATTCGACCGATCGTAGGAACAAGTGTTTCGCATCTTCGACGATCGTAGAATCTACGACTCGAAGTCCAACGAAGAAGCAGACCTACGACTGGTCGAAGGAAACCTACGACGATCGTAGGTGACCTACGACGATCGTAGGAGGGCTACGACGATCGTAGAACCGTCTGCGCTTATCCCGCCTAATCTTTCAAATATCTTATGGCTTCGACTAGTCGAAGAGCACTCTAGACATCGAAGACCTGATCTTCTCACCTATAAATAGTGCACGAATCTCGAAGAAATCATCGATTTAATTAAAGTATTCACGCCAATCTTCGTCGAACTTCCGAGAGATAATTTTGTGCTCCATCTAAGCTAAGTGTGCTTATTTAATATCTTCTTTCCTTAGCTTTATTTTAATTGATTTTGTTTCGGCTATTCCAATCCGATTTGAAAAGAGGAATTGTTATTCCCTTTCTTTGGAATCAAAATCAATTAAGGCAAGCCCAGTTTGGTTTAATTTAAAATCTATTAGAATTAGAACCATTGTAATCGAGTACTGGACATTGAACTTGGACATTCAATCATCTACTTTGATTTGGTTCTACCGGGCTGCTACAACGAAGAAGATATTCAGGTATTTTACATATTGTAAATTCCTTTCTATTATTTTGGTTTCTTTCAAGATTTGCCGAAAAAATCTTGTTATTTTGGTTATCTGAGGAAAGCCAGGAAAACTCAGAAGTGGGGGTTTTTAATTGTGTAAGCCCACATACAAAGACACAATTGTAAGGGTTTTGGGTGAACTGGGAAAACCTATTCGTTAGTAAACGCTAATATCCCCTGTGTGAGGATATTAGGAGTGGAGTAGCTTTTTGTGTGGCTGTTGGATAACAGTTGGTGAACACACAAGCGAACCACTATAAATCCTTTGAGTTGTGGTTGATTGATTTATTCTTTTAATTGTTTTTATTCTTTTTGTGGGATGTATGTATGGTGGTGAATGTTGTAATTATTTCAAGCTTTGTGAGAATGTTGTAATAGCTTAGAATTTACTTTCTGCTATTCCTTTATAAGCTTGTTTTTCAATTTCATTTTGAAAGTTGTTCCAGCAAGGTTGCCCTGCCATTTTTATGGTGTATGGCTGTCCCTAGAACAATACATCTTTAATTACAAGTTATTTCAATTCAGTTCATATTTGTTTTTGTATTCCTCTTCGATTTGAGACTTGATACAAAGACCTTTCTAGAAATAAGGTTGTCCTACCATAAACTCTGTTTTTGGTGTAAGGTTGTCCTTAGAATAATGTTTGTATCAACCTCTCAAGATCTGAATCTTGAGGTTGTTTTTCTTTCCTGCATTATTATTTAATTTGGCTATCATTTTCTTTATTATTCCGCTGTTATAAGTTTTTATTTGGCATTGTCCTATTCACCCCCCCTCTAGGACATATAGCTTGGCCTTTTCAGATTCTTTGATTCTTGTGCATTTTGGTTCTAAGGAATGTAGGAAGTGATTAACTTTCTCACCAACCCACACAACACAGACACACACCTTATTCATGATATTGCTAGCTTTGTTTGCTAGGAGAATCTGAATTATATGTTGAGAAATATGAGAACATGATGTTATGTATGCTAGATGATTCATTGACAATTGGCATTTTATGAGTCACCACCCCACCCTTGGGTTGGTCAGGAATACGAGGAGAGCGAAGGTGGCCCCATTGGTAGGACCGTCTCAAGGCTAAACCCATGGATTTGGGCAAGTGCGTGTGGGCGACAATAGTTCGGCTACATGGGTCGCTTGCACCCGATGCCATTCCGCCACGTACTTGCCTAGACTCGTGCGGTCTAGTCTACTGGCTGACTAACCTTGTTTGTTAACCTTGTTTGCTTACATATGTATGAAACCTGGAACACCTTACAACTGTTGTAGCCCACCGATAACCAAATTGAAATCGATCCACCGTCTCGTGAGCCGAGCATGGTGGAATGGGACACTGTGTTCGAGTCGTCGGCCTACGCTGGGGTGACGTGCCTCCCCGTAGTGACCGCGAGCGATCCCTTTCTCTCAGCACTCCTCATGTGCTTGAAGTCAGGGATGGGAAACTCAACGGGATCAAGGATCGTGGGGTCTCAGCTTCACACATTGGGGGGCCTTGGCCCCGCAACCAGTTCAGGGCATTGATACGTGTGGTGTATCAGTTTTCCTAACCTACTAGATGAATGGAATTAATTAAGAACTTGGCTAACATTATCATTGCATCGTACTAGCTAGGTTGGTGACTCGGCAGTCGAGGTCGCTCTGAGGGAGTGTTGGTCATACGCGATCGTTAGACGGAGTCACTCGAGGGAGTGTTGAGGCGAGGGCATCCATCATATCATCTATCATGCATATGCATTAATAAGATTAGTTAATGTTCCTGAATGATTGCCTTTTATTAAATTCATAATATAATTGATGTTTGTTACGACTTAAGACTAATAGCACCCACTGAGTTGATCACTCACTCTCACTCTGGTACGATATTTTAAAACACCAACCAGACTCTCCCGTAGTTGCATGTGACGAGGAGTATGAGGAGCCTAGCGGCACGAGCTTAGATGAGGAGGAGGAGCTGTCTTACTCCTAGCTGATGGGCGGTTCTCCATTAGCTAGATAGGCAGGATTTGGATCACTGAGCAGTGGGCTCAGCTTTATTCTTTTGGACGTATTATTCTTTTGCGGTTTTTAGTTGGGCAACGCCTTGTATGACCCATTTATGTTTTGGACCTGTATATATATTAGATTTCTTCCTTTTCAGTAGACTTGTGTGGTTGTGCTTCATATTCCAGGAAATTCCAGGCTACGCATTTAAACTTGATTTAAGCGCATATTAACAAAACTGATTATAAGTGACCCCGGGAACTCGGGAGTCAAGTGTATGCACGACTCCCGATTTTTAGGGCGTTACATTAGCCACATCAGCGTACCAAGGTAATTGAGAGACTCTAAATAATTATTCATTAGTGAACATGTCATTAATGTGAGTCGTCTTTATAAAATTCGATATAACAAGCTTAAAGAGATAGTCAGCCACTACGTTCTCCACTCCTTTCTTATCTCATATTTCTATGTTGAAGTCTTAGAGAAAAATGATCCAGCTTAACAAAAGGGGCTTATCATCCTTCTTAGAAAGAATGTACTTCAACGTCACATGCTCAATAAAAATAATGATCTTGGATCCTATCAAGTAAGACCTAAACTTGTCCAAAGAAAACATTATAGCTAAGAGTTCCTTTTTCATAATAGAATAGTTTATTTGGATAGAGTTTAGAGTTTTACTTATGTAGTAAATAACGTAAGGCATCTTCCCTTTTCTATGGCCTAACACTGCACAAATAGCATAATCGTTCACATCACACATAATCTCTAAAGGTAAACTCCAGTCGGGGGGTTGCATAATTGGAGTACTAGTTAACATACATTTAAGCTTGGTGAAAGCTTTAAAGCATTCCTCATTCCACTCAAAGGAAGTATCCTTTTGAAGAATATTACACAAAATATGAAAGATAAGACTAAAGTCCTTTATGAACCTTCTATAAAATTCTGCGTATCTTAAAAAGGACCACACCTCGCATATGCTCGTGGATGGAGATAGTTTAGAGATTAAATCAATGTTACCTTTTGAACCATAATATAATATTTTTCCAATTTAGCATGAGGAACTTTTATTCACATCTTTTCAGCACAGTTTGAAATTGTTAAGACATTCGCTAAAAGATGTACAAAAAATAGAGAAATTATTCCTGAAAACCTCTAATAATTGGCCCATCATGTTAGAGAAAATACTCAATATGCATCACTGAAAAGTGGCGGGGGTATTACATAGTCCGAATGACATCCTTCGATATGCGAAAGTACTAAAAGGACATGTAAAGTTAGTCTTCTCTTGGTCTTTAAGGGCTATCACTATTTGATTGTAGCCTAAATATCTGTCCAGAAAACAGTAATAGGAATAACCGGCTAACATTAATTTCCAAAATCTGATTGACAAAGGGCAAAGGCAAGTGGTATTTCCTTGTGAAGGTATTCAATTTCCTATAGTTAATGCACTTTTTCCTACTAGCAGTGACTCTAGTTGGCACGAGTTCATTATTGCATTGGCTATAATGGTGATCCGTGACTTCTTGAGTACCACCACTACCAAAAAAATGGACAAAGGCTACGAATTTAATCCGTAGCCATAGACCTATAGCTATGGATAAAATCCGTAGCACGTCTGTGGCACGACCGTCGTCGTAGGTCCCGAAACAATAGGTCTAAAACCTATGGCTACGGATTTAATCCGTAGCAATAGGTTAAAATAGCTACAGATATAATCCGTAGCAAAGTTTTTTGTAG
This sequence comes from Magnolia sinica, assembly GCF_029962835.1. Classification (NCBI taxonomy): domain Eukaryota; kingdom Viridiplantae; phylum Streptophyta; class Magnoliopsida; order Magnoliales; family Magnoliaceae; genus Magnolia; species Magnolia sinica. The sequence goes on along the minus strand of NC_080576.1, from coordinate 85,679,639 downwards.
CAAAAAAAACCTACAGCTACGGATATTATTGGTAGCTAAAAGTAGTGTTGGATCCATAGCAATATCCCAAATTTTTTAACAGCTACGGTTAATATCCGTAGCTATAGCCTACATTAAATTTTTTTTTTTATAATCATTAATTTATTCATTCAATTACCACCTGCATAATCATTCAATCATTCAATTACCACCTTCATAATCATTCATTCATTCAATTACAATCAATCATTCATTCAATTACCACCTGCATAATCATTCATTCATTCAATTACAATCATTCATTCATTCAATTATCACCTGTATAATCATTCATTCATTCAATTACAATCACATATGAGCTGCCTCAGATTGAAGCAATTACTAATGGTGAAGAGTTACAAGACCACTCAGTAATGGTGAACCAAGAACCATTCTTTGGCCTCATATGAGCTGCCTCAGATTGAAGCAAGGCAAGAGAAACACTTTCATTTCAGTTGCGGATGACTTCCATGGCCAGCTGGTGAGCAGTCTTGTTCTGCAACTTTGCAAGTTCATCCATGGCTTTATATGTGTCTTTGTCAGCAAAAAGCTTTAGATTAAATCGTGCCGGTGCCTTTGTTATGCCCTCCCACTTCTCAACTGTCTCTTTTAGTTTGTCAAAGCCCTGCATAGGACAGGAAGAAACTTAATGTATGCTTACTTTGCCGATATAGAACCGTTCGAATTTTCTATTAATTGCCCCAGGAATGATATGTAGATGAAAATGGGGCAAAACCAAGCATTAAGACACTGCTGATAGGTTTAGGTTATAGGTTAAGGTTTTAGGTCATAGGTTTTGGTTTATGTTAAGGTTATAGGTTTAGGTTTAGGTTTAGATTAAGGTTTAGGTTTAGGTTTAGGTTATAAGATATAGGTTTAGGGAATTGAGAATAGGTTAAGGTTTAGGTTTAGGAAATCGGGTTCGATTCGGGATCAGGTTTATATTTGGGTTTTCAAGTTTAGGTATGGGTTTAGGTTAGGGAGTTAAGATTAGGATTAGGTATAGGTTTCGGTTTAGGGATTTGAGAATACATTTAGATTTTAGGTTTAGGTTTAGGTTTTAGGTTATAGGTTAAGGTTATAGGTTTAGGTTTAGGTTTAGGTTTAGGTTTAGGTTTAGGTTTTAGGTCATAGGTTTTGGTTTAGGTTAAGGTTATAGGTTTAGGTTTAGGTTTAGGTTAAGGTTTAGGTTTAGGTTTAGGTTATAAGATATAGGCTTAGGGAATTGAGAATAGGTTAAGGTTTAGGTTTAGGAAATCGGGTTCGGGTTCGGGATCGGGTTTATGTTTGGGTTTTCAAGTTTAGGTATGGGTTTAGGTTAGGGAGTTGAGATTAGGATTAGGTGTAGGTTTAGGTTTAGGGATTTGAGAATACATTTAGGTTTTAGGTTTAGGTTTAGGTTTTAGGTTATAGGTTTAGGTTAAGGTTTAGGTTTAGGTTTAGGTTATAGGTTAAGGTTTTAGGTCATAGGTTTTGGTTTAGGTTAAGGTTTAGGTTTAGGTTAAGGTTTAGGTTTAGGTTATAAGCTATAGGTTTAGGGAATTGAGAATAGGTTAAGGTTTAGGTTTAGAAAATGGGGTTCGGGTTCGGGATCGGGTTTAGGTTTAGGTTTAGGTTAGAGAGTTGAGATTAGGATTAGATGTAGGTTTAGGTTTAGGGATTTGAGAATACATTTAGGTTTTAAGTTTAAGTTTAGGTTTTAGGTTAAGGTTATAGGTTTAGGATAAGGTTTAGGTTTACGTTTAGGTTAAGGTTGAGGTTTAGGTTATAGGTTAAGGTTTTAGGTCATAGGTTTTGGTTTAGGTTAAGGTTATAGGTTTAGGTTTAGGTTTAGGTTAAGGTTTAGGTTTAGGTTTAGGTTTAGCTTATAAGATATAGGTTTAGGGAATTGAGAATAGGTTAAAGTTTAGGTTTAGGAAATTGGGTTCGGGTTCGGAATCGGGTTTATGTTTGGGTTTTGAAGTTTAGGTATGGGTTTAGGTTAGGGAGTTGAGATTAGGATTAGGTGTAGGTTTAAGTTTAGGAATTTGAGAATACATTTAGGTGGAACATATGGTGTATATTTAGAATTTTTAGGTATAATTTTATAAGTGGCCAGACTAGGAGTTGAAACAGCCTGAGTTTTTGAATAAAAGCCAAAAATGTTTACCCCCAAGCTAGTAAAAGAAACCCAAGGTACCCAGGCGAGGTACATAGGCATGTTCCAATTTTATAATTGGCCAGACTAGGAGTTGAAACAGCCTGATTTTTCGAATAAAAGCCAAAAATGTTTACCCCCAAGCTAGTAAAAGAAACCCAAGGTACTCAGGCGGGGTACCTAGGCATGTTTCAATTTTCTCTCTTCTTCCTTTCTCTTGCATCATCACACCCTTCTTTTCTTTTTCTTTTTTCTATCAAGCCTCATTATAATAGGCTAATAGTCTTACCATCCAGCGCGAACAAAAAATAAATCATCCGCAGTTATAAACACAGAGAGAGATTTCTTTTGAGGATATTCATTTAAAAGGTTTATAACTCTGTAGGGGCTGTTTGGATGCCTTTTACTTCTGTAAAATGTAAAAAAGTCAAAGTAGGGCTGAAAGTCGGGTCAGGTTAGTCAGGTGGATCCATGCTAATATTTTTGTTATTAAATTAATCTGTTATATTTCAATACCCATCTTATTTTTTATACTTATGATTTTATTAATTATATATTCATTTATTTATAGTAAAAAAGCTTCATTTTTTCTAAACAAACAAGGTAAAATACAGGACAACTACTCCTTTAGAAGTTATGTTGTGTAGCATGCAATTTATTTGGGAGAGAGAAATCTGACATACTTTGTTAGCTCAAGTCATCTGAAATGGCATGGAGCAATGAGACCCTATGAGGTCAGGAAGGGCTCATATATTTATAGATTGCCATTACAAGTAATTGGGAGATGGAGAGATTCAATATAATTACAGCACGCCTGAAGCCAGATCATTTTATATAGCTGGGGATACAAGGAAGAAATCCAGATAGAAAATATTTAGAGTGGAGAATTATCAAAAAAATAAAAATAAAAATTCTTCCTATTAAGAATATCAATATTGAGAAATAAGAATTTCATGTGCCTTCAAGAAAGACAATCCGCACTCAATTATAATTTATATATCGATCGGGTTCGGGAAACCTGATACCTCAACCTGAGCCAGACCCAAGTTTTATCGGGTTGTTGTTTATATACCCAAGCTTGAGACCAAAACCAATACATCTTGCTCGAGCACAACCTAATGTCAGGACTTTTAGCCCTAGTTACAAGAAAGTGAGTTAGGATGATGCAGTAGCCAATAAGTTCTTCAGTTACACTAAAGGGATGCCTTAAAACCCTCTCTTCATCATTATATATATATATGTATATATATATATATATATATGTATATATATATATATATGTATATAAAATGTATTTTATATCTGGCAAGGCTTTAGATGGCACTGGTATAGCCATGTGGCGGCTACTGGTTAGTGCCCTGTGAGGTAGACCATCTTGTAGGTGTTTTACCACACCATAGGGAAACAGTAGTAATTGAATGTCCACCATTAAAAACCTCTAGCCCACTGTAATGTTTGGTTGACATCCGACTTGTTGATTAGGTCATAAGGACTTGATGAAGGGAAAAAACAAATATTAATTTGATCCAAAACTTTCAAGACAACCAAGTTTAATTATAATGGTGGGCATTCAATTAACATTGTTTCATGTCATATGGGTCACTTGAGATTTACACCAGTGTTTAAAAATCAGTTTTCAGGGCGTCCTATTTGCAATGCATTTCTGGTATTGTATTAGGTTTATATGGTTTTGCATTGGCCAATATGAACCATACTAGACAGGCTAATACGGTTCGCATTGGCCCTCAGTAGTAACCATCAACCCATTAGACAGGCCATACCCAAAAATCCCCTCAATACAAGCCCTCCCATTGCAGCAGTGGTCTGTATTCAGCTTTAATGGTGGGCATTCAATCACCACAGTGGTGAAATCCCACGGCGTGCGTGTGTAGGGTGTGTGTGCGTGTGGTGTGAGTGTGTGGGGGTGTGTATACGTGTGTAAAAAAAAATCACAGATTTCAGAGAGAGAGAGAGAGAGAGAGAGAGAGAGAAACTTACCGTCCTTCTTTCTCTTCTCCTTCTCCTTCTTCTTCTCCTTCTTGCGGTGAAAGGGGGTTTTGACAATAGAGATAGGGGAATGCGGCCAATAGAAAGGGAGAGAGGGTGAGGGAGAGCAGGAGATCGAGATAGGGCAAGGGAAAGAGAGAGGTTGAGTGTGAGAGAGAGATGGAGAGATGGGTTTTCGTCTACCTGTGCACGGGTGAAAATGGCGGACGGAAAGTTTTTGAGGGCCTTTGGGAAGCGGATTGTGTACTGAGTAACTCAGTACGCTTAGTGTACTACTAAACTCTGTGGGTTCCACAGTCATTCATGAATTTTATCCACTCCATTCATACATTTTAGAAGATAATTTTAGGTTTTTAGCCTAAAAATGAAGCATATCCAAAGCTCAAATGGACCACACTAGAAACAGTGTGAATTCAACATCTACCATTGAAAATTTCGTGGGGGCCATAGAAGTTTTAGATCAATATGATATTTATGCTTTCACTTCTTCCATATCTTTGTGATATTATGAACAGGTTGGATGACAAATGAACATCACTGTGGGCCATAGAAATGTTTCAACGGTGGAAATCATTATTCCCATGGTTTCCTATGGTATGTATCCACTTGAGTTTTAGATATACCTCAATTTTGGTATCAACCACTAAAATGATCTGAAAAAATAGATGGACGGAGCGGAAATGACAATTGCATTCACGGTGGGCCCAATTGAGTTTACTCAGTACGATAAGAGTGTACAGCTCAGTACGCAACTCCATTAAGGGAGTTTCTGAAAGGGCGCGTGACGGATGACCCCTTTGGGAGTTGATTTTTAGGACCGTGGGGCCCACTGGATATGTATTTTATATATCCACTCCGTCCATTAATTTTAAATTATTATTTTAAACGCTGATACAAAAAATGAGTCAGAACGAATCTGTAAGGAAACCACACAACATATTAACAGTAGATATTTAATTTTTATTATTTCTTATGGTGTGGTCCACTTAGACATTTAATTTATATAATTTTTGAGCTCATCTACTAAAATTATATATCAGAATTAATGGGCGACTTCAATGAGCCCATGGAGCCCCATAAGCACCATCTATGTTTAATACCGTTTAGGAGAGGAGTTACGCTTTAACTACAGATCAGCTAGGATTTAGCTACGGATTAAATCCATAGCTAAATTTGCTAAGGATTTAATCCATAGCTAAATGCTTTCAACTTCCATAGCCTTTGCTCGATTTTTTGGTAGTGCACCTAAGTTGGACTCACCCATTAGCTATCGGATATAGGATATATGATACTCACATCCAACAACTTTAACACCTCAGCTTTAACTACTTCTTTCATATTTTTATTTAACCAACGTTGTGGTTGTCTAGATGCTTTCACATTATCCTTGAGGTAGATGCGATGAGTACAAATCAAAAGATCAATTCCCTAGAGGTCCACGATCATCCACCCAATGGCTCCTTTGTGTTCATTGAGAGCATAAATAAGCATACTCTCTTATTCCTCATCCAAGTGAGAAGAAATCACAACTGGATACGTCTCATATTGACCTAAATAGGCATATTTAAGTTTAGCGGACAATGTTTTTAGGTTAAGCTTCGACGCCTTGACACTATGCGGTGAGGCTTTTTCTCTGTTTGGGGCATTATTTCAAATTTCAACCTCCACCGGTTAATTTCAAGTACCGGTATAGCATCAAGCAAGGCATCCATCTCCCTCATCATGTCATCATCTACATCAATAGAGTGGGCCAAGCACGTCTCTAGAGTGTTAGAGAATATGTTTAAAAGTGACCTATATTTCACGAACGAATCAATCACATTTACTTCGTGGGCATCATCAACATCCTCAAGTTGTTTAATTCCAATTTTTTAAAAGTTTTTATTTAAGTATATGCGAGCATTGTATAGATGATAAACATTTAAGGTTATCTTTTAAATCTGGAAAACGTGTATGTAATAGTGTTCTTGATTATGTGCATTCTGATATATGGAGGTCGTCGCCTATGGTTTTCGGTGGAGGGTTGTCATGCTTCATCACATTCATTGACGAATATTCTAGGAAGTGATGGGTTTATTTTATGAAAATTAAATATGATATTTTCACGAACTTCAAGCAGTGGAAGAAAATAGTGAAAAAATAGTCAGGGCAGAAAGTGAAGGTATTAAGGATAAATAACGATGAGAAATTCACTTTAAGAGAATTTAATCAATACTACAAGAATGAAGGGATCGTGAGACACAACATAGTGTGCCACACACCTAAGTAGAACAGTGTAGCTGAGCGGATGAATTAGACTGAACTCTCTTGGAGAGGGCCCAATGCATGATCAATAATGTTGGGTTGGGCAAGGACCTGTAGACTAAGGCTGTTAACACGGCTTATTACTTGGTGAATCAGTCCCCTTTTACGACCATTGAATGTAAGATTCCAAAGGAAGTGTGGAGTGGTCAGAAGATAGACTACTCGGGTCTGCATGTATTTGGTTGTGATGCTTACTATCATGTACCATCAGTTGAGAGAGATAAGCTAGACCAAAGGGTCAAGAAATATATCTTTGTTGTATGTGGTGGTAGTGTGAAGGGGTACAGGCTATATATATGACTGGGTTACGCAGAAAATCATCCTTAGTCATGACGTTAAATTCAACGAAGGACCCTTATTTATAAGGATGAGCACAATGAACCAGAAAAGTTGGTTGCGGATGTGCAGTTAGACAGATATGAGACTCAGGCTGAGATACAGACATAGACAAGGGTATATGAGGAGGTGGAGTAGCCACATCTGAGAAGAAATTCACCGTAAGATTGCAGGTTACCGGCAAGATACATGAATGACTCTAATGTCACATATGCCTTCATTACAGATGATGGGGATCCGTCTACTCTTCAAGAGGCTCTTGATAAACCAGATGCCGAAAAGTAGAAAGCCATGATCGATGATGAGATGGAATATTTGTACAAAAATGAGACGTGGTAGTTGGTGGATCTTCCTATTGGCTGGAGAGTGATCGGGTGCAAGTGGATCTTTAAGAAGAAATATGATAGATACAAGGCAAGTTTGGTAGCAAAGGGATACTTTCAGAGAGAAGGTGTTAACTTCAATTAGATATTCACACCAGTTATAAAGAAAGTATTTATCAGATTTGTGTTGGTGATAGTTGCCCAATACGATCTCGAGTTGGAGTAGATGGATATGAAGATCGCCTTCCTGCGTAGGGAATTGGAAAAGCAGATTTACATGAAACAACTAGAAGGTTTTGAAATAAAAAGGGTAGAGAACAAGGTTTACAGGTTAATGTGGTTGTTGTACGGCCTGAAACAGTCACATAGACAGTGATACAAAAAGTTTGATTCTTTCATGGTGAGTAAGAAATTTACCAGGTGTGAGTATAATCATTGTGTTTACTACAAGACAATGAATGATGGGAAGTTCATTATCCTAGTGTTGTACATTGATGACATGCTTATCGCCATTCACACCATGTTTGAGATCGACTTACTGAAGACTCTGTTATAAGAGATATTCGAGATGAAAGATTCAGGGGCTGCAAAAAGGGTTCTCAGCATTGATATACACAGAGACATGAAGATGAACAGACTATGGTTATCTCAGGATGAATACCTTAAGAAGGTATTGATGAAGTATATGATCGACAAGGTAAAGTCGGTCAGTGTTCCCCACACGACTTACTTCAAGCCATATTTAGAAGAGTGTCCTAAAACATATGAAGAAAAGCAAGATATATCTCATGTACCTTATTCGAGTACAGTTGGTAGCTTGATGTATGTCATGTTCTATATTAGACTGGATATTTCACATGCGGTGGGTGTTGTTAGTAGATACATATCTAACCTTGGCAAGAAACACTAGGAGATAGTGAAATGGTTACTTCGATACATTCGAAGTATGCAAGACTACATCTTATCATTTGAGAAATCATGATACAAGCTAGTAGGATATGTAGATTCTGATCACGCTGGTAGTATGGATAATAGAAGGTCGACTTCTGGTTACTTGTTTGTGCTAGCGTATGGAGCGATCACTTGAATGTTGAATCTTCAATTTGTGGCAGCTCTTTCTACTACCAAAGCAGAGTATATGACAGTGACAGATGCATTCAAGAAAGGTGTTTGGTTGAGAGTGATGATAAATTAGTTGGGGCTTCAGCAGGAAATCATGCTAGTTTATTAGAACAGTGAAAGTGCAATCAATTTAGCTAAAAACTTTATTTATCACTCAAGTACTAAACATATTGATGTGCATCACTATTTTATCCGACATATACTTGAGGAATGAGGCGTGACTCTAAAGAAAATTCACATGAGCGTGAATCCGGCTGACATACTTACTAAGGTGGTTCCTAGGCATGGTGAATGCGTAAATGGAAGATGAAGTATGCACGAGAAGTGATGGCAGATCTATGATGCAAGGTAAAATTAGAGATGATGATAAAAAGCTATGAAGAATGAAAATTGGAGACATAGGGAAGATTATTGTTGATGTCTCAAAATTTTCAGTAATAGGGTCTGCCAATGCCATCGACAAACCATTCGATTCTATTGACAATTGTTCAATGTTATCGAACAATTGCTCGATGCCAGCGAGAAAATTCAGAAATCCCATGTTGGTTGTTGGACACTTTGTGGTGTCCTGCTTGATGCTATTGAGGGTGTTCGATGCCATCGACAAGTCATCAATGCCATCAAAGTCTCATCGAAAAAATCTGAAAAATCCATGTTTAGTCGCTCGAATGTTTTGGTATTATACTCGATGACATTGAGGGTGTTCGATGCCATCAACAATGGCATCAAAGGCATCATTGAGCGTGTTCGTAGAATTGCGTAAGTACAATATTTGTTTCCAATTTCGGTTGTGATTCTTATATATATATAGGTGTAATCGGAATTTAGGACATGAGAGAGCTTTCTAATTCGTTTTTCAGTTTCAAGGGCATAGCTTGGGGTGATTCGAAGCTTGTTAGAATCGGGTAATCTCTATCTCTTGTAATTTTCTGCTTTTATAGTGCATCATTGTCGCTTTATGTCGTGAATTTTTCCTAAAAGTATTTTTCCACGTAAAACTTTGATTGTTTTTATTTGAACTTGATTGTCAGATTGGAATACTTTGCTTGATTCATCCATGTGTGCTTCCATGGTCCCCAACAAAAAGAATTGTAAGACTCTTGCTCCGATGGTAGACTCTCGGGAGTTTCAACACCAGGTCAAGGGTTGGAGTACCCATAGGTGGTAAAATTCCATCAGGCGTGAGTGTGGGGTGTGTGTGCTTGCTAATGAAATAATAATAATAATAGTAATAATAATTAAATAAAATTATAATCCCTGTACATTTGCAATAGTTATGAAAATGCCCACACGTGAAAAAGAGTTGCATGATCTATTTTTTTTCCTACAAACACTCCCCGGTATGATTTGATGGACTTGATCCTATGATCTAGAAGAATTTTGGATCATATCCCATAAATCGTTGGGTGCATTGGATCAGCGGTTTGGATACTAAAGCATGTGCACCATTTGTCTAACGATTAGCCTGAGGATGCTACGCATATACTTCGGCCCAGGATCATATATTTCCTTCGGGCCAAGATATTTTCCTCTACGTGTGATTTATAAAGATAATCAGGCACTGATGTTTGGAGGAATAACCCACACGAGCATGCATCACTGGATCGGGCCCACACGAAATCACAGATCGAAATCATCCACATCTACTATACACATGGGCGGATAAACCCCACTCCTAAAACCACACCTTACAGATGCTCCTAACCATGAGTTAGTAGCGTTTGAATTATGACATTACTGTCTTCGGATTATGTCCCATCCATATATGCAAGAGAGATGGATAGATCAAATCACCTGAGTGGATTCTCATAAGGGCCTCATCATCGAAGCATGCTAGAGATGTATACACGGCCCTTGCATAAAAGAGTAACTCCAAGTAAATTATATGACGGTCGAGATTACACCAAGAAAGCGCAAGCTTCATTTCCATGTCATCCACAAACGTATTTGCCCTTCTATTAAAGGCGTCTGAGTGCATGGTATACCACACGTTAAGCCTTTTGTTTTGGACTTTTGCTCGTTATTTTAAACAAGGTACAAGGGATAGAAATCTAAAGTCACGTGGATGCAATCGGGAGTTGGAGCCACATAAGTGACAATGGCTGACGTTATGACTCGGTACTAATGATAATGTTAATGGTGATGGTGATATAATGGTGTACTATCACATTTGATGATGCGCGTGTCCCTGGCAATCTACCCTACATTTTCTACCCCATGCCGTATCGATTACGGAGCTCTGTGGGCCCACTGTGATGTGTGTGCGATAACTGCTCCCTATATCATTTTTGCAAGTACAAAATGAGGTGATCTAGAGCTCAAGCGGTCCACAACACAAGCAACAGTATATATGGATGAAAATGCTCACCATCGAAGCTTTCTCGAGCTGATCAAAGTTTTGAGTGAGTCTGATATTTAGTTGTAAGAATTCTATAAGGTGGGCCTTATTAATCAATGGTTTGAATTGTTCTAAGGGTTGGATAACATGATCCGGTGTACCAATGGACCCACTCAGTCGTGATACATACAAAATCGTGTAAGGAATGGTGTGCTACAACCGTGGTACACACACCATTCAAATTGTGGGGTCTACGATGAACAGGTCTTCAGCTAAAAATTGAAATCCATGGAGCAATTCTAAGCTTATTATTGTCCATGGTTTGGACGGTTGAGATAAGTCATTTGCATGTCATATTTGTGTAATTTCTTAATGCCTGCATATGAACCATTATGTCCTACCAGACTATCATTCTTTCCATCCTGATTGATATAGAGATGGTAGAACTCTTTAAACATAATTACGCAAGCCTCAACAAAAGTTTGCTAGGTGATATTGTACATGAATTTTTTAAAAGAATGAAATATCCTTTGTCCTGTAACTCATCATCATCATCATCTAAGTCTTATCTACTGTCTACGTAATGCCTGCTCACCCTTTTATTCTACAGGGATCATAATTCATATGTTGATGCAGAGAAAGGAAAGACTTGTGCAAATGAAGTAGATGATCAAGACAGCTGGAACAAATGGTGTAGATCTAATTACATAGTCAGTGGTTAGATATTAGGAGCCTAAATTAGGCCGCTGATACAATGTTAAACCACGAAAGCTTACATTACCAAAACTATATTTTATTTATTTCATTGAAATAACAATATATAAAAGAAGTTAGAGACCTTGTCAACTTGATTGCTAGAGATTTTTTTTTCTTTCTTTTTGCTGTTAGAATATCTAAATTCATCCAAAAAAATAATGGTTAAAATCCTAGCCATCAAAAGCATTCACAGCTAGCTACCAAAAATGCTGACAATTCATTTGTTAGTCATTGGAAATTATATTAATTTAGGTTCGAAAAGTCATCAAAAGTTCTTACCAACTCTCACCTTTGAGTAAAGGGCTGTATTAAAATAAATTAAGATAACCTTAGGATATTTCATTTATTTTTAGGATGCGTGCATCAACAAATCTTTCATCTCTTCTATATATTTATATTCTTCTTAAAAAATAAATAAGTTATGAATTTTGTACAAATCCTTCAACTCTTTTATATATTTATATTATTAATAAAAAATAAATAAGTTATAGATTTTATAATGTAATCTATTTTGTTCAACAAGGTACATACATAAGATCTCGAGTGTGCACACCCGTGGGCAGACAACCAACATACAGGTCGCATATATATGTAACTCTGTCCAATATATCTAAATAAAGAGCCCAGCTGTAGATGGGCTATATATAGGTGTGTACATCGAGTCAAACCGAGTCGAGCTAGCCTCAACTCGACTCGGCTTGGCCACTAGCTGACCTCAGCTCGAATTCTGCTCGGCTCAATCCTTGAGCCTGACTGGCCAGCTCGGGTCGGTTCGGTCAGCAGCTCGGGCCAGTTCGAGCCGAGTTTGATCCAAGATCGAGCCGAGTTTGCTTGTGCAACATTTTCACAAACACTAGACTGCACCTTCAAAATCTCACTGTATTTAAGAAAACACCAATGGTTTTACAAGTATTTTTATCAAACACCTTCTAAGCAACATAAAAATCAAGAAAAAAGGGTATTGTTTTCATATACATACCTTCCTTGCCACCAACCACACTTTGTTGGGTCATTTCATCAAACACTTGGTGAGCAACATCAATATCAAAGGGAGGAAGTCTGAGGTGAGCACCTGAGAGAGGTGGGAGAGACTAGAGAGAGAGAGGGAGGAAGACTGGAAGAGGGGGCTCGAGCTCGGGTTAGGGTTTAGGGGCATCGGGTAAGGGAAAGGGGTTAGGGTTCGTCTAGCCATGCGGGTAAGGGAAAAGGAGTTAAGGTAAAACTTAAAAGGGAAGGTGTTTTATTTTATTTTATTTTTGAAGCATATATATACCCCAGCACCGAGTCGAGCCGAGTTCGAGCTAGATTTGATTCGAGTCGAGTCGAGCTGGTGCAAGCTTGAACTCATTTTTGAGCTCCAAAAATTAGCTCGACTCAGTTTGAACTCAGTTTTGAACCAAGTTGAGTCGAGCTTTTATGAGTCGAGTCAAGCGAGCCAACCAAGCTAGCTCAGTTCATGTACGCCTCTAGCCGTTTACCTTAACTTGGACTAATTAGATGATCTTAATCTCCAATAAGATGGATATGATCTTAATGTCCAGTAAGTTGATATCTTTAGAATTTCAACTGTTCACTTGTTTATCTATGTGGTGACCAGTAATATGATGGTCAGGACCATGCATTCAATGTAGTTTTTTTTTTTAATTTTTTATTCTCATTACTGGTTAAAAAAAATTGTATGGCTTTGATTAAGGCACATGTGGAAGAATATAAAAAATCGACGTCTTAGATGTAATTTTCATGATGTGCATCTACATGGTGAGACATACTTGAGGTGTGGCTTATATCCTGCCTACATGACACCTTCAGCGGCTATTATTGGCTCACTGTACATAACACATAAATTTTGCACAGCACGCCAACAACGCAGTGAACTAAGATCTAATCTCTGGTCTCACCCACAAACAATAAACAAGAAGAAATATAAACTAGAAAAGAATCAAAGCATTCCAAACAAACCGCAAGACAAGATATACGTGGAAAAACCCAAACAAGGGTAAAAAATCATGGATGCAAACTTCCACTAGGAAGAAAAAATAAAGATTATAAGGCAATATACCAACCTCTCCCTTGGAAGTACAGAGAAAACTCTTTACCCATACCTTAGAATAACTCTCATGATACCTAGAAAAGCCCTAGGGACTCTTATTTATAGTTTAGGCGACTCCCCTTTCGCACCTCTGCGAAAACCGATTCAAAAATTCGCAATCCATGCAAAATCCGGAAATGAATTTGCGTAACCTCGACTGGTCGAGCAGGGGCCTCGACCGGTCGAGCACCTTGAAACCCAAAAACTGCTGCTCGCTAGACTTTACGTCAAGTTAGTCCTCGACCGATCGAGCGGGCTACTCGACCGATCGAGCAGGGCACTCGACCAGTGGAGTAGCCCTGTCCAGATGTGGCTCCACATCTCAATAATCTTCCACTTGAAGACACATTGCCATAAACCTTCATCTTGTACATCCGGAGTGCACCACCTCCCCATCTTCAAGCCTGAAGATCAATTAAAGCTGAACAGAGCTTCATCTTCTCCTGTGTGCATATCCACAGGATTCTCACTTATATGAATCTTCTCTAGAGCAATCGATCCATCATCTAGTAACGAACGTTTGAAGTGATATCTGATGTCAATATGTTTGGTCCTTGAACGAAAGGCTGAATTCTTAGCCAAGTGTATTGCACTTTGACTGTTATTGTGTAGCTTGCAATCTGCTTGCTTCTTACCCAACTCTTCCATGAAACCTTGCATTCACACCATCTCCTTACACGCTTCTATAACTGCAACATATTCTGCTTCCGTCGTACTAATAGATACTATCTTCTGTAATTGAGAGACCCAACTGACTGCAGCACTACCCAGAGTAAAGATATAATCTATAGTGTTTCTTCTGCTGTCGATGTCTCCTGCCAAATTTGAATCCACGTAGCCTTGTAGCTTGATTTTCAATCTACCATAGCATAGCCCTACATCCTTAGTACCTACCAGGTATCTAAGAATCCACTTCACAGCTTCCCAATGTTCCTTCCCGGGATTTTTCATGAACCTGCTAATAACTCCCACTACTTGAGTAATATCTGGCCTTGTACTCACCATAGCATACATGAGACTCCTAATAGCTGACGCGTATGGGACTTTAACCATGTAGTCCCATTCCTTCTGCGTCTTTGCCCCTTACTCCTTAGATAGCTTGAAGTGGTTGGCTAATAGAGTGCTAACCGGCTTAGCACCTCCCATATTGAATCGGTTAAGTACCTTGGCTATGTACTCTGCCTGTGACCAAAACTAATTTCTTATTTCCCTGTCACGTTTTATTCTCATGCTTAAGAATTGTTTTGCAGCTCCTAAATCCTTCACGGTAAATTCTCTAGACAGTTCTATTTTGAGATCTGAGATGTCCTTTATGCTTGAACTGGCCACAAGCATATCATCTACGTACAAAAGAAGGATGATGTACTTTAAATAACAACAGTGGTCTGCATGACATCTCCTAAAACTGTTTCCCAACATGAAACTGTCGAACTTCTTGTAACACTGCTTCGGGGCTTGCTTCAGGCCATATAAGCTCTTCTTCAGTCTGCACACCTTGTTCTCCTTTCCTGGTGCCATGTATCCTGTCGGCTGCTGCATACATATCTCTTCTTCAAGGTCTGCATGAAGAAAGGCTATCTTAACATCTAGCCGCTCTAGATGTAAGTCCTTTGTAGCCATTATACTCAAGACCATGCGAATCGTAGACATTTTCACCACAGGTGAAAATATTTCAGTGAAATCGATACCTGCTTTTTGTTAAAATCCTTTCACAACCAATCTAGCCTTGTATTATTTTGAACCATTATGGTCCTCCTTCAGTCTGTAAACCCACTTGTTATAAAGAGCTTTGTTACCCTCAGGTAGAGTGACTAGCTCCCATGTATGATTAGACTCAAGACAGACCATCTCATCATCCATGACCTGCCCCACTTAACCTGTGTATCTGACTGTAACGCCTCTTCAAAACACTCTGGTTCACCATTATCTGTCAGCAGTAGATAATGTAATGAGGGTGAGTATCAGACCGTGAGTCTCCTTTCCCGAGTAGACCTCCTCATAATCGGTGTCTGTGGCTCTACCTCACAATGCTCCTGTGCATGATCATCCTATAACGCTATAACACCCGTGTCCGGTAACTCTTTCAACTCTACGAATTCTTTTTCCTCAGCCTTATTTTCTTGTACAATGTCCTTATGCATCAATTTTTGATTGAAGATTACGTCCTTGCTTCTGATGATTTTCTTATTTCTGCATCCCAAAACCTGTAGCCAAAATCATGCTGCCTGTAGCCTATAAACATGCACCTCTTGGACTTCGCATCCAGCTTGTTTCTGTGCTCTGCATCAATGTGAACATATGAAGTACAACCAAACACTCTAAGATGTGCAAGGTTCACTTCTTTCTCAGTCTACGTTTCTTCTAGTAGCCTACCATCCACTGGTGCTGAGGGACTTCTATTGATGAGATATGCAGCAGTATTTACAGCATCTGCCTAAAAGGTCTTCGGCAACCCTGCATGTAACCTTATGCTCTCGGCACGCTCAAGGATGATCCTATTAATATGCTTAGCCACACCATTCTGCTGTGGTGTCCCTGAAATCGTTTTCTGATGTTTGATTCCATTTACCGTACAATACTCTTCAAACCTCTTATCACAGTACTCTCTCCTATTATTTGATCTGAAACATTTTATGTTTTACCTGTCTCGTTTTCTACCATAACTTTCTACTTCTTAAATACATCAAATACATCAGATTTATATTTAAAGAAATAGACCCACTTTTCTACTAGCATCATCAATAAAAGTAACAAAATAACGTGAGCCACCAAGAGATAATACTTATGTCGCTCTCCACACATCAGTGTGTACAAGTTCCAACAGATGCATCTTTGGAGTGCATTCTGTCTTCTTAAAACTTACCCTCTTCTGCTTGCCATACAAGCAGTCATCGCAGAATTTCAAGTCAATAGACTTCAGCCCTGGTAGCTTCCCTTTTGACAATAGCACTTTCATCCCTTTTTCACTCATATGTCCCAACCTTTGATGCCATAACTGCCCATTCACTCCAGTTGATGCGACTGCGAGTGAACTATACGATCCTAAAGTCATGTACAAAGTACCTTCCTTTTTACTTTGAGATATCACCAAGGCACATTTTGTGATCTTTTAGGAATCACTAATGAATGTCATCACATATCCGATATCGGCCAATTGTCCCACTGAGATCAAATTTCGTTTCAAACTGGGTACATGTCTGACATCCTTCAATTTTAACATTGCTCCGTCTTTCTGATTTATATAAATGTCTCCCTTTCCAACAATACTGCATGACTCATCATCACCCAGGTAGACTCTCCCAAAGTCACCTGACATATAATCACACAGAACTTCCTTACATGAAGTGGCATGAAACGAAGCACTCAAGTCTATGACCCAAGACTCATTCCTCGCATCAAGAGATAAGATCAACGCCTCTATGTCGTAGAACCTTCCTTTTTTCCTCGAGATATCACCAAGGCACGTTTTGTGATCTTCTAGGAATCACTAATGAATGTCATCACATATCCGATATCGGCCAATTGTCCCACTGAGATCAAATTTCATTTCAAACTCTGTACATGTCTGACATCCTTCAATTTTAACGTCGCTCCGTCTTTCTGATTTATATAAATGTCTCCCTTTCCAACAATACTACATGACTCATCATCACCCAGGTAGACTCTCCCAAAGTCACCTGACACATAATCACACAGAACTTCCTTACACGAAGTGGCATGAAACGAAGCACTCAAGTCTATGACCCAAGACTCATTCCTCGCATCAAGAGATAAGATCAACGCCTCTATGTCATAGAACCTTCCTTTTTTCCTCGAAATATCACCAAGGCACATTTTGTGATCTTCTGGGAATCACTAATGAATGTCATTACATATCCGATATCGGCCAATTGTCCGACTTAGATCAAATTTCGTTTCAAACTTGGTACATGTCTGACATCCTTCAATTTTAACGTCGCTCTGTCTTTCTGATTTATATAAATGTCTCCCTTTCCAACAATACTGCACGACTCATCATCACCCAGGTAGACTCTCCCAAAGTCACCTGACACATAATCACACAGAACTTCCTTACACGAAGTGGCATGAAACGAAGCACTCAAGTCTATGACCCAAGACTCATTCCTCGCATCAAGAGATAAGATCAACGCCTCTATGTCACTCTCCTTAGTTAGATTCTCTGAATCCTTCCTGCCTTGAGAGCTTCCTTCTTATTTCCTAAGCACTCTACAATCATGTTTCATGTGCCCCTTCTTGTCGAAATGCCAACACCCGTCTTTATCTTTCGGCCCCTTGGACTTCTTCCTCAACTTAGACCATCCGTGTTTATTGCCTCTTTTATTTAGCAATCTTCCTCTTCGTTCAACGTTTAGAGCATTCCCTGAATCCTCTGAAACTCCTGATGTCTTTCTTCTAGATTCTTTCCTGAGAATTAGACCGGCCACATCATCAAATTTCAGCTTTATTGACCCTAAAGAATTGCTCACAGTAATCACCAAACCATCCCAATTGTCTGATAAGCTAGACAAGATCAATAATGCCCTGACCTCATCCTAAAAAATAATGCCAACGGATTCCAATTGGGTCGTGACTGTATTGAACTTGTTTAGATATTCAGCCACGTTCACACCATTTGACATCTTCATGTTGAATAGTTGTTTCATAAGAAGAACCTTGTTAGACGCTGAAGGTTTTTCATACATGGTGGTTAGGGCTTCTATTAATTCTTTTGTAGTTTTTCATCTTGGATATATTAAAGGTGACACTCTTAGACAAAGAGAGTCGGATTATTCCTAAAGCCTTCCGATCCAATAAAAACTATTCATCATCTTTCATCTTTTCTGGTTTCTTCTCTTTTCCTCCTAGGGGAATATAGAGGTCCTTTTGATATAGATAATCCTCCATCTGCATCTTCCAAAAGATAAAGTTTGAACCATCAAACTTCTCAATTCTAGTCTTCCCTTCTTCTGTCATCGCTCCCAATAGAACTAAACCAATAGCTCTGATACCAGTTGTTGCGCAGCACGCCAACAACGTAGTGAATCGAGATCCAATTTTCGATCTCACCCACAAACGATAAACAAGAAGAAATATAAACTAGAAAAGAATTAAAGCATTCCAAATAAACCACAAGATAAGATATATGTGGAAAAACCCTAAACAAGGGTAAAAAACCAGGCATGCAAACTTTCACTATGAAGAAAAAATGAAGATTATAAGATAATATACTAACCTCTCTCTTGAAAGTATAGAGAAAACCCTTTGCCCACACCTTCGAATAACTCTCATGATACCTAGAAAAGCCCTAGGGACCCTTATTTATAGTTTATGCAACTTTCCTTTCGCACCTCTGCAAAAATCGACTCAAAAATCCGCAGTCCATGCAAAATCCGGAAACGAATCTGCGTAACCTCGACTGGTCGAGTAGGGGCCTCGACCGGTCGAGTACCTCGGAACCCAAAAACTACTGCTCGCTGGACTTTGAGTCGAGCTAGTCCTCGACTGGTCAAGTAGCCCTGTCCAAATATGGCCTGTCCAGATGTGGCTCCACATCTCAACAATAAACATGCAATACCTTTATGACCTTCTTCCATTCTCTCTGTTTTTACAATTTTCATTTTTGTAGACATGGGAAATTAAAATATGTATTATATATGTACATGCACGGACCTAAAATTTTCACTTTGGTGAAAATGCAGCTTTTTGTGGGAGTAATTCAGTGTGACCATTATTGGAGAAATGCTCAGTTTAGTGGATGTAGGAGGCCTTATTCACCCTTCTAAAGGTCTTTATGGTTGAGCTGCTAAGAGTAAATCAATTCAAACAGTTGTTGGAGGCAAGTTAACTGTATAAGACAATCTCACTATCTAGCTCACCGACCGTCGTCCCAATCAAGCTTATGAGAAGAAAGAAATTTGAGTTATCCAACCATTTGCTAAAGGTATCTTTCATGCTTCTGATCCGGGGCAGCTATGTAAGTTGTGGCAACTCATGGACACACATTTACTAGCTATCAAATGGATGGTTAAAAGGAAAATAGTGAGTGGTCAAATTTTGAAGAGAATAATCAGATGGTTAACATATCTTCTTTGTGGTTATGCTGCATCGAGAATTGGGCGTGCAATTTGGATGGTCTAGGTTGCCTTAAACTATGACATGTGTATGTTTTTTAATGGATGATTTTTATTTTTATTTTTATGTATTCGAACAATTTCCAACTTACTGTTATAAATATTATATATCTTTATTGTAAAGTCGTACAATATTTGTTTAATATTCATTTTTAATTGGACTGCAATATTCTTTGAATTTTAAATATATGAAAAATACATGTTCCAATTGAAAAAAAGAATAACTTTACAGGCTTTTCTCAGTGGTTGCACGGCTTTTACCGGCGCTTCCTAAATAAGGGTTCAAAATCGTTTTGAAATTGTTGTTTTCTAAACTTCACGATGTTTTTTTTTTTTTTCTAAAATTTGCAACGGTTTTCAACCATTCCTATTCTAAAATTTGCAATGATTTTCAATCGTTTCTATTCTAAAATTTGCGATAGCTTTCAACTGTTCCTTTTTTTTTGCAACCCCCTATTTAGAAACGGTTTAAAATCGTTCCTAAATAGGGATTTTGGTGTAGTGATATCACATTCACATAGGACATGCAACTAAACTAAAAACCAACAACATCATTCACATTTGACTACAATTATTATATTGTTATACCATTGTTTGCTTTACAAAGACATCATGGTAGAAAGGTAGAAATGGGACTTTTGGCATGTAAAAAAGTAATGGTTATATTTTTCTTAAGGTGCTTACTTTACATGTGTATTTGACTTTCCTTTTTCATTTCGTAATTCTCTCTAGCGAAAACACTGGGAAACTTAATAAGAGCTTATTTACTCTTTACACTAAGTGGAATGAATAAGCACTATATTAGAGTGGTAGCTAGGCTGTGTCCGCCTCTTGATAAGAGAAATGACCATAAGCTCACCATGTCACACTTTTTCCATGGATATGTTGGTAGACATTTGGGGAAGTGGATTGGCTAGTGTACCACACACTAGCTATATAGCTGGTGTAGATAAGTGTCGTGTGAAGACGAGGCCTCTTAGTTGTATGAACGGTTCAAAGGAGATCAAAGTTACATGGCCCCCAAAATGATGTATTTATTATATCCACACCGTTTATCCATTTTTCAAGATCATTTTAAAGCAATATACAAAAAATAAATCATATCCAAAGCTCAAATGGACCACACCAAAAATAACAGTGAGGATAATGATTTTCACCGTTAAAAAAATCGTAGGCCCACCATAACATTTATTTTCCATCCAATCTGTTAATAAGGTCACAAATACATGGATGAAGAGGAAAAACAAACTTCATTTTGATCCGAAACTTCTGTGACCCCCAAAAGGGTTTTACTTTTAGACGTTCAATCCCCCACTGCCTTTTGTAGTGTGGTCCAATTGATCTCTAGATCTGTCTTATTTTTTTAGCTCAAGCCTTAAGATGAGCTCACCAAATGGATGGACAATTTGGATATAACACATACCTCATGATGGGCCCATAGAACTTGCTGACGTCAATACACCAGCTATATAGCTGGTGTGTGGTACACCAGCCAATCCGCTTCCAAACTTTTGGGTAAAGATCATTCTACACATACATGCCAAAAAATAAAGGAAAAAAAATTGAAAAGACCAATGAAACCCTATATGTTGGGTACAGTCAGGGTTACTGTCTTTCTGTTATTGATTTTGCCGGGCAAAAGGCACCTGGTCGTGATCATACGGACCTATCGCATGGGAAGCGGATTGGTTGGTGTACCATACATGATCAGCTATATATCCGGTGTATCGAAGTCAACAAGTTCTGTGGGTCACATCATGTGCTATGTGTTATATGTAAACTGTCCATCCATTTTGCGAGCTCATCTTAAGGCTTGAGCCAAAAAATAAGGTAGATCTAAAGATTAAGTGGACCACACTGCAAAAAGCAGTTGGGGATTGAATGTTTACCAATGAAACCCTTTTGGGGGTGATGTAGAGAGGGTCATGGACAGTTTCATGGCCAAGATAGATCAGAAAAAAGGTCCGGTCAAAGACAGAAGTGATCTGGACTGTCGGACCTTAGATCGGGCGTATCTCACAATGCGGAATGAGTTATTGGGCATAAAATATATGATTTTGGGGTAGAACGAGCTACTTTAGCCAACCAACCCTTCTACACTAGCTTATGTAAGCCAGATTTATGAAATACCCTCGGATCGACAGTCGTTTCCCTATTTTAATTCCATTTTTACTATAAATAGTAAGTTTTAGTTTGATTATAACTCTTCATCCATCGGGCTTTAGGAGTTATGCCCAACGTGAAAAGAGCCTAGAATAATTAGGAGAATAGTTTGGTGAAGCCAAATAGGACACTTACTATTTTTGGCCGAAAACCTTGCGCACTAGTAGACATCACAGCCGTCTATAAATAGGAAGTTTTTTATTTATAGTAAGTTGTGAATTCTAGGAGTTTTAGTTGTAGTTTGCTTCTGATTTCTCTCTCATTGCTTGGTATCCCTATTTAAAGGGTTATGAACTCATTTATTTAATTCATTAATCAATTTCAAATTTTATAAAATTTATTTTCTATTTTGCTTGCTTTCTTTCTCATGGATACGAGAAGCCTTAGTGAGGAGTCTAGAGAAATTCCGTGGATTCGGAATAGTTATACTATTGAGAAAGATGGTGCTCGACCTCATCACGTTCATCCCTATGTCAATTGGTATCAGAGTGATGATTCCCCTTGGGTCGATGGCAAACAACGAAGGTATGAGCTAAAATCCTGTGAATGGTGATCGAGGGATTCTAGATCTTATAGAAAGAATAAAAGCTTTCCACCGAGAGAGTTAGTTGACCATGCAAGGGCTGCAGGCAACCCTCAACCATCTTGTGAATGTGCTACTTCTGCCCCAAGCCTTAGGTGGTGCTCCATCGCCTATGGTTGCTCCATCACCCGTGGTTGCTATACTGCACAACTTTGATTTTCGTAGCGCAGTACCAATGGCAAACCGTAGGGCTATACTAAATGATTCAAGTTCTAGTAACGAGGACCTTAATGAAGATTTTCCTCAACGACCAATCCATGGAGGCAATCATCTAGATCGTGTTGAAAAAGACTATCGAGGTAAGGCTGAACTTTCTAGTTTTAATGGTTTATTACACATAGAAGATTTTCTCGATTGGCTAGCCGAAGTAAAGAGATATTTTGATTATATGGACGTGCTAGATCATAAAAAGGTAAACTTAGTAGCGTTTAAATTAAAATCTGGCGCTTCTGTATGGTGGGAGCAATTACAACTCTTACAAGCTCGCCAGAACAAGGCGCCCATCTCATCATGGCCATGGATGTAACATCTTATTCAATCACTATTTCTCCCCAGTGATTATGAGCAGATATTATTCCAGTAATACTAGAATTGCCGACAAGGAAATCGAACCATCACAGATTACACCGAAGAATTCCAGCGGTTGGCAACACGAAATGATCTGTCAGAATCTGAGTCAAGGAAGGTGGCACGATTTATTCGATGGTTACGATCGACAATTCAGGATAAGTTCAGATGCACCTAGTTGGGACCGTAGATGAAGCAGTTTAGTTAGAAAGTAAGGCGAAAACGCAGCTTGTAAGAGTTTCAAATCGGTCTTATCCTTCAACTTGACCCTCCATAACAGGTTTCGCACAGGATCCAGTGCTGGCATGATAAAAAGAATCAGTAGGAGAATGTCCTCAACCTCCTACAACCACAAACCATGATACAGGGAGTGACTCATCTAGGCTTCAACGTGTAGCACCCATAACAGCGGGCCCGAGTAGAATTTCAAATCCTTACATTCGGCCAAGGTCGAACAATTGTTACCATTGTGGCCAACCAAGCCACTTATCAAACACCTGCCCTTAACATCTGGCAGCATACTTCACCATAAATGAAGGGGGCACTGAATGTGAGGTCGCAGAAGAAGACCCTGGCTTTGATAAACATGAACATGTCACTAAGAAAATTGCAGATGGTGATGAATTGACTGGCGAGGATCATGGCGAATCTCTAGTTGTGAGTTAATTATTGTATATCCCATGGAAGGAATTATATCCATAACGACACAATATATTCCGTGCGCAGTGCACTGTCAAAGGAAAGGTCTGTGATGTGATCATAGATAGTTGTAGTAGTGAAAACATCATCTCAAGATTGATGGTGGAGAAGTTCTAAGGCACGTATCCTAGTCTGTACTATTCCCAAGACTCCCATGACCATCCTTGTCGAATTTCGGTAACCCGCGACCTCTAATCGGTGTTTATGCATGACCCTAAGTCGCATCCCGTAGATCTGAGTCAACTCAAACTGAGACTTGTACTATTGTGACCGCGTTATCGCCGGCCAGGAGTTGTAGGCTCACGTTTATTTTAAGAAAAATGTCGCGCATTGCAAATCCCAAGAGAATATCTACCATCCATCATATCTATCAATCAACTACAAGTCAAGTACACAACTCATCCCTCTCTTACACAATCCATCCCCAAAGTCAACTCTCTCTCTCTCTCTCTCTCTCTCTCTCTCTCTCTTTCTCCACCCATCCCTTTTCTTACACACCACCATCCCTCTCTCCCATCCATCACTTCATCCCATCTCATTTTCTACCCAAAAATTCCAAGCAACAAGAAAGAAAATCCTAAGGAGAGAAAAGAGAAGGCCCACCTCCCTACCACCCAATCTCATCATCCAACCCTCCAAAATCAATCCTAACCATTTAATCTCATCCCTTGGAGGTTTAGAATACATTGGTGGAAGAAGAAGTCTAAGATCTAAGGTGAGTGTTTTTTTAGGATTAGATTGTATTTTGATGATGGGGCAAGTGGGGCCTACTGATTGATGGTATGGATCTCACTTTGGTCCTTAGGTGTTGCCGATGACTCACTATGATTCATATGTTCATCCCATGATGGCGCCATTCTCCATCGATCCCATATGATGTTTATTTTCTCATTTATGAAAAGGTCATCTAGACCTTGCATCTTTTGGTGGAAAGGGATCTCCACTGTTGATTTTTATAATTAAGGGCCCATATGATTTGGGACCCATTTTGATGTATGTATTGGATGTAAATGGCCCACCAAGGGAGGGCTCATAGTGGCGGAGCCCCTCCCCTCCACTGTGCGTCTCTCTCTCTCTCTCCCATGTGTTGTGGACCCCACTGTGATGTATGATCTGGGTCGTCCGTCTGATGGGCCACATCGTGATATATGTATTTCATTCATGCTGCACTGTAGCACGTGTGGCCCACTGGATGTGGGGCATACCTTGATGACATGCTGCATCTAGCACGTGGACCCCACCTTGATGACATTTTATGTCTAGGCCGTCCAGTAGGCCTGGACGTTGAAGCAGCAACAAATAAAATAATAATATAATAATATATATATATATATATATATATATTATATGTGGTGGGCCCCACGTGGGACCCACCTGCTTGGAAGTGAATTGGTTGGAGTACCTTACAGCAGCTATATAGTTACTGTATTAACGTTAGCAAGTTCTAAGGGTCTGACGATGAGGTATGTGTTATATCTACACCATCCAGTGTCTGGACGGTGAGACCCACCTGACACATGTGGTGTCCACACCGTCCAGCAGATGGGCGGTGGGACCCACCGTGGTATATGTGTTTTATCCTCATCGTCCATCTAGACGGTGAGATCCACCATGACGTACGTGTTTTATCCACGTCATCCATCTGTAGACGATGGGCCCTACCCTGATATATGTGTCATCCATCTATGGGCCCCACTCATGATGTATGTGCTTTATCTGCGATGTCTGTCCTGTAGGACATAGACCTCCTCCTGATGCATGCGTTTAAGCCGGTCGTCCGTCCATGGACCCCATTTGATGTATGTGCTTTATTCACATTGCCTAGTCATGGACCCCACCCACGTGGGACCACCGTGATTTATGTATTTCATCTTCGCTGCCTGTCTGTTGGATGGTGGGAACCACCTAATATAGGTGCAGGGCTACTTGGTATATGTGAGGCCCATGGATGTGGCCCATTGTGTTGTATTTAAGGCCCATGAGATGCGACTCATTGTGACATATATGAGGCCCATGAGATGCAGCCCATTGTGATGTATATAGGCCCATGAGATGCGGCCCATTGTGATGTATATGCGACCCGTGTAATGCGGCCCATTGTGATGTACATGAGGCCCACTGTGATGAGACCCATTATGATATATATGTGGCCCATGAGTGAGGCCCGATGTGTTCTTTATGAGGCCTATATGATGAGGCCCAATGTGGTGTATATGAGGCCCATTGTGATGTATGAGACCCTTGTGTAAGGCCCATTGTGATTGTATAATGCCCATTATGATTGTATGAGGTCCATTAAGATTGTATATGGCCCATTGTGATTGTATGAGGCTCGTTGTGATTGTATGAGGCCCATTGTGATTATATGAGGTCCTTTCCCCATTGTAAGTTAGATTCTATGGCAGGCCATACTCTAGGTGTAATGGTGGTTAAATGTCCACGTTGCAAACCTCCCTAGAGCCCATTATCCAACACATTTTCATCTTCTCTTGTTGGGCTATCCCAAACCGTTGGGCCCCCATTGATGATGGTGCCTTACACCATGCCTTGTAGAATTACAAACACCTTGGATCCCACCTTGTGTATATATCGGGTCCCATAGGGAAGTCCAGTTTATTGCGCGATAGAGAGGGTAAGGAAGCCCACTTATTGTACTTAGACTTGGATCTGCCCTCGGTGGGGGATATTGGGATGCTCTGTCACTGTTGCACACGTGAGCAGGCACACATGGGTAGACACTGATGTGGGCAGGGCGTAAGGGCCTGGGTGAGCTACCAGTGGTTGGCAGGCTACTGTGTTGGTAGACTACTGTGCACACAGTGAAGGAAAAATTTTATCCCACATCAGAAGCATCGTATGATGTTGTGGTGGCCATAAGTTGAATTCTTTCCTTAACTATCGTGACACGTTTTAAATCAATGAGCTTCGACAAAGTAGTCTATATCACCCCTTGCCGTAGATGGAAGGATATGTAGTATCAAGTTTGGTGTATCCACTGTTTAGAGTCTATCTTGATATTTAAACTAAATTTGCTATCCTTGTGTGGACCCCATCATTTGTATGCATGTTGTGGGATGATTGAATAAAGCATATGTCATGCCCCGAACTCGGAAACCGAGCTCACAAAATTCCCGATCGCCGAATCCGGCGCCGACAGCCTCCGTAAAACCCCATTCTCGGATCCTGGCACCCATTTACTAGGTTCCGATCCTGGGATACTACAAGGAGGATTTATAATCACCAGTCTGTTTCATAATGAGCATAACAAAAGCATAACCCACGAACAATAAACACAAGAACACCACCACAAAATCCACTATGATCAAAAACTTTTGAGTACAATGCGACTGAAAGGGAAAATACAATGTAACAAAAGAAACAAAACTCCAGAAGCTCGGCTGCACGCTCCAACTACAGCGAGACTGTGGCTGCGACTGCGTCCTGGCGTCACCTGCACGCATCAATCGTGCATAAGCTTATAGAAAGCTTAGAGGGTGGTGTAAGTATGTGCGCAATATAAGCGTGCTCAAAATGCAAGATAAGAATAATGCAGAATCATGGTGATGAGCACATGAATGCAAGCAACCGTACCAAGGCTATGCGGTGCAAGATATGAATGCTATCAGCCATAACATAGCCATGCGATGCGAGATGTAACTCAAGCATGCCAATCCTCAACATGTATCAGTATAGTTCTCATTCTGGATAATCATCGGGGTTCAATACACTCCAAATGGCATTGTCGCTCTCCTAGCCGCACAGTCCAAGTGAGCGTAAGAAACCTCACTATCCGCCTGGCCAATAGTCTGTCAATACCTATCTGGCACGTCGATAGCGGACCCATTCGAGAGCTGGTCAAACTCAGCCTAGTATTGCCCCCTACCCTCAGGCGAGTAAGGCCACACTCCTTTCCAACCGACCACGACACAGTAGGAGACGCGGCCTCCTGGTATTCGGCCCTCGTGCGCTCATATATCCACTCGGTCTCAACGTTGGAGTCATCCTCTGGTACCATCGGGTTTAGGGATTTTCACCCAGGGACATCTATGGCGCCCGTATGCTAGAACCAAACATTTCCAGTATCCAACCCAGCCATCCACGATGTGTCTGTGAAGGCTATAGCCCTGATGTCGCTAGGGCATATAGTAACTACAATCACACAAATGCAAGTGCATAAATCATACTATCAGTCATGCAACAGTCCTGTGTGTACCATGCATTTATATGGGGCAACTCCGCCTATCAGGGAGCCCATAGACAGTCCACCCGAAGGCATATGATATGATCGGTCACTCCTCACATCAGGCATACATATGATGCGGATGATCATGAATCATGGATCTATACTAAACATGTATGAAGAGATGAGCTCTGTGCATAACGGAGATGGGCCTAGATGTCCTACTTACCACAAGTATGGGCCTATCAGTGGGCCTTAGGGAGAGTTATAATGCGGACATTTAACCAACATTATCCATTCAATGTGGACGTCAAACCAACATTGCTCCCAAGGCGTGGCCCGTTACAAAATCAATACATATACCATGGTGGAATTACACCATATTGGGCCTCATGTATGTTCTATTGGGCCTTGACCCGTGGGCCTCCAGTACATCAAATGGGCCTCATAATATGGGCCTAATATAAATCAAGGTAGGCCTCAACAAAGACCACCAATACATGAAGATGGGCCTCCACAATGGGCCTTAAATTATCTCCAAAACAGTTGGACAGTTGGATGAAACACATACATTATGATGGAGCCCACACTAATAGAGGGTGTGGTTTACAATACTTACATAAGTGGGGCCCACCAAAATGCTCATTTTCCACCCAGCCTAAGGCCTAATATAATGTTTATTTTCCACCCAACTATTCATAGGGTCATGTGGACCAAGGTAGAGCCCACTGTAGTTTTTATTTATCATCCAATCTATCCATAAGGTCACGTGGGCCTGGATAGGGCCCACTGTAATATTTATTTTCCATACAAAATGGGCCCACTGTAATGTTTGTTTTCCATACAACCTGTTGATAGGTTGTGTGGACCAGGGTAGGGCCCACTGGACTGGGGCCCACTGCAATGTTTATTTTCCACCCAAAGTACCGTGGGTTGGGCCCACCATTTATTTACATCCAATCTGTAGGACGGTCAGGAGCCCACCGTGATGATTTTATTTTATTTTTTATTTTATTTTATTTTATTTATTTATATATGTATAAATATATATATTTATATATCACATGAACAGGGGGCCCACTGTGATGTGGTCCACAAATCCAGCCCGCTCATTATGTGTGCCCCACTTGGCTGAGGGTACAGACCAAGTTTCAACCGCATCCAAATTTCAGGTAGGCCCCACCAAGTGTTTTTATATGTTTAGACATGTCTTTACATGATTTTAGATGGTGTGGCCCACCTAAGTCTGATTTTTGGTATGGACGGATGGTCCGTAGGGACCCATCAAATGCACGGTGTGGATGGTCGAAAGGCATCAAGGTGGGGCCCACAACTGGGGCTGTGAGCCCAGTCCGTCCTTCCGTCGTCGGGCGCAGGCAGCGCCTGTGGCGCTCTGACAGCAGCAGCAGCGCCGCTGCATGCTGCTTCTTCTCTTTTGTTTTTTGAAAAAAAACCAATTTTCTGTGGTTTTCCACAGCGGGGCCCACATTAGCCAGATCCACATCATTCATTGGCCCCTATGGCTCGATACAAATCTATCGCGACCAATATCGAATAGTTTTCTGATGTACAACAGCATCGGGGTGTATTTCAATGGTAGGAAACTAGTTTGTTATGCTATGGCCCACCATAAGTTCATATTGAGATCATTTCTCGGCTCAACGCCTAAAATGATCTAAGGAAGAGGATGGACGGCTTGGATTTGACTTATACATCAAGGTGGGGCTTGCATGAGAGGCCCACCACTTCTTCTCTCTTTTTCTTTTTTTTTTATATATACGCCCATGCCAGTTAACACTTCACTTCACTGTTGCCAACGTCCAGGGACGCTGGACGGCATAGATAAACACATTGCTGTGGTGGGTCCCACGTAGATGTGGCCCACCAACATATATGCATATAATATATATTATATTATATATATAATACATATTATATTATATATATTATATAAAATATAACATATATACATATATATATATATATAAATGCATTGGGTCCATCCAAACAATGGATGGTGTGGATCATCACCTGCAATAGAGTGGGCCACACCGTCTGATGTAGATGGACGGGGTAGATGTAACACATATTGGTGGGATCCACACCATTACAAAGAAAGAGAGAAAGAGAGAGATAGAGAGAGATATACGGTGAGATAGAGGAACCCCGCCACTATGGGCCCTCTTGATTAAATCACATATATCCAAATGGGTCCCACCAATAAGTGGGCCCTAAAGTTTAAAACAATGGCAAATCACCCACCTTATCTTCCTTTTTCTTGGTCTCTTAGACTCCAATGCTCCTTAGCTTCAACTTTGATGGAGGTTGATGGGGTTTAGATGGTTGAGATGGAAGATAAGAAGGTGGACCACACTTGGGAGGGAGAGGAAAGCTTGGACGTTTGAGAGGCTTGAGTTGCTTGGAGATTTGAGAAATGAGAGAGAGAGAGAGAGAGAGAGGTGATATAGATGGGTGAGGTGTGATGGGTGATGGGTTGGGTTGAAATTTTGTAAAGGTGGTATGGTTGTGGTTGAAATTTGGAAAAAGAGGAGTGGTGAGGTGGAAAGAGGGTAGACTTTTGAAAAAAGAGGAAATGGGTTGTTGTACTTAAGGTAAGACTTGCATTTATGGTTGATTGATGGGATTAATTGTGTAGAGATTCCCTTGAAATCCGCAACGCACGGTGTTTCTTCGAAATAAACGCAGATCGGCATCTTCTTGCCTGGGTATCGGTTTAGTGTGCAAGTCACGGCGTTGGAACCGCGGCGACGACGCGGTCGCTATGATACAACTTTTGGATCAAGCTGATGTCGATGCGCGGGACCTGACTTAGGATCGTGCGCAAATTCTGGATACGGTGCGAAGGTTGCTGAAATTTGACCGGAAGGACCGCGGAAGCCAACGGAACAGTACGGACTAGGACACGGGTCTTACAGCATATGCCATTCGGCTGAGATGTTTATGGGACTCCTTGTGAGAAGGAGTTGCCCCCATATGATCGCGCGATACGCGCAGGTTTGATGCATGACATAGATACGACTGACGGTATTTATGGACTCGTCAGGATTCGCATATTGCATTGCATCCTCAGTATATGATATTTGGCTTACTATGTCTCTGCATTGCATAGCTGATCTACATTGCTTCCTCAGTATATGATATTGGCTTATTATGTTTTTACATCACATAGCCTAGATAAGGCAGATGGTATTTATGGATTTACCAGCATGTTTCAGCATTGCTCTGATATTGCAAACTTGGCATTTGCCTTGCACACATACTTACACCACCCTCTAAGCTTTATATAAGCTTATGCACGATAGATGCGTGCAAGTGGCGTTAGGTCGGATCAGCGTTGAGCTTAGAGCATGCAGCTGTCTTCTGGAGCTTTGATTTTCGATATATGTATTTCTCTTTCAACACTATATTCAACTGTTTATATTAGTGGATAAGTGATGATGATGTTGCCTTTGTGATTTTGGTAAACTTGTGGTTATGCTTCTTACGAGATAAATATTCATTGAAAAATCCTCATTGTAGGATCCTAGGATCGGAATCTGGCGTATGGGCACTGGAAGTCGAGAATGGGGTATTACGGAGGTTGTAGACACCGAATTCGGTGATCAGGAATTCTGTAAGCCCGGTTTTCAAGTTTAGGGCGTGACAGAAGTTATAGCTACCAACGACAAAACATCCTTCCCCATACTTAATTGGCTGGATAAAAAAGGTAAACGAATTCTATGAGCCCGATTTTCGAGTTTGGGGCATGACAGAAGTTGTAACTATCAACGACAAAACATCCTTCCTCGTACTCAATTGGATGGATAAAAAAGGAGAATGAGACCAAGGTAATTGAACAATGCACTATCTCATTTTCAATTGACAAAAATTATAAGGATCAAATACTTTGCGACGTGGTCGACATGGAAGCATGTCATATGTTACTTGGCTGACCCTGAGAGTCGGATGGTGATGCAACCCATTGTTCACAACCCCAAGTGTAGGGTTGCAAAGTAGTAATAATCTCAGTAAGACCGAGGTCGAATCCACAGAGACTGATCTTGTGCCTTTCTGAAATTAACTAGAAGTAGAACTAGAAAAAGATATAAAACTAATTCTAAAGTGATTGAGAGAGTAATTGTCAATTAAGTAATTAAAATCAAGAATTTAAAGGTGGGAACTAGGGTGTCAAGGATCCACTTGTAGTGATTAGGGAGCCCTCTTGCTTGATTCAAGTAATACAATTAAAATTGGAATCCTATCCTATCTAATTGGAAAATATATCAATTAAACTAAATCTAAACTTCCATTGACCTGATTCTCAATGATAATTGGCAGGGATTCCATCATCAAACCATGCCCAGGAGACCATGACAAAGAACAGGATTTACCAATACTATAATCTCAAAGTAGGAGAATTGTGAAGATTAGGAAGGATTCCATTATCCTACCATGCCCAAGGGATAATGGTGAACAACAGGACTTACTAATTTCACAATCTCAAATCAGGAAAAGAAGATACTCAAAGCTATTGCAGATCTACTATAATTTGAGTCACAATAAACCATTAAAAACTGAAAGTATTCTTTAAATATCAAATTAAAATCTATAGAGTTCAACATAAACATTAATCAAAACAATAAAAACATCCCATCATGCTACAAGCTTCACCTCTTAGCCCTAGCTAAGAGATTTAGCAACCATAGACATGATTAGATCAAAGTCTCTTAAGAAAAATATGAAAACAAATAAGGAAGGAGAAGAAAAGCACTTGGTGACGGCTTCTCCACCCTTTTGCTCCACATCTTAAACCCTAGAAGAGCCTATGAACATACTTAGGAGTCCTATTTATAATTATGGAACTCTAACTTTCGCACCTAGTTGGAAAACTCTAAAAACTGCCTCAAATTTATGCAGTTTGCTAAAATAGACTTTACTCTACGCAGTTTTCTAAATAGACTTCACTCTGCGTAATTTCATAAAATAACCCAAAGTTTTATAATATGCTTTTTCAGGACAATTTCAGAATTCCTTTTCTTGACTTAAAATCTTTGATTCTCTTCATTCCTCACTTGGTTTTCTTGGATCTTTGGCATGTGAATTCTTCAATATTGATCTCTTAAGATCCATCCCTTGCCTTGGTGATTCTTGAGCATCAAATCCATACTTTCGATACCTTTTCAATCCAAACTCTTAAATTCACCTTGCAACACAAACATAAGTAAAATAGAACATTAAGCATTATCATGTTCATGAAACCAAGATATAAATGGGGGATAATATGCAATATTTGACCTTCAACACAATCCTAAACCAGCATTTTGCTAGTCCCGAGCAAAGTATGTGAAAAATATTTCGAGAAGCACAGGATAATGTTTATAAGCTCAAGTGGTTTTAAAAAAATAATCTAGATAATAGAATTCTAAAATACATCAATGTTGTGCATTACCTTCTCCTAAACTCTAGCACTCAGTAAATTTCATAATCAAGTTCAAAGCATTAATCCTCCAATTAGAACAATTCCAAACATTGAGTTTTATGGGTGTATAGTGAAGTCTAGACTTATCATAATCCAAGGTTCAGTTCTTCATTTTCATGATAACATTGATAGTTAAAAGAATATTCAAGACAAGTAAAATCTAAACCGAAACTTGCCTTACAGTTCATCTTTTAATTTCCTCTTTTATTCCTCCAGCTTTTAATTTTTCGATTGATGGCTTTCATGATATGCTAATCTTTTTAAAGATCTTTAATAGGCAGCTCTTTTCGACGACAACTGTTTTCTTAGTTGGGTATTTTTTTTGTTTGTTTTTCGATTCTTCTTATTGAAGATATAGACAAATTCCCCAGGTTGGTTCCTTCCATGCGTAATAATCATCAAGTTAACAATTCAATATCAAACTGACACTTTACTGTGTAAGCTAGATGTGACATGTGAGATCATGACTCAATCAATGTTTAAAACTTCTAACCAAGGATTAATGACCTAATTTTGAGATCTCCCAAGTGACTAAACTCCAAGAGAGATAAGGCATTAACATTAAGCATCTTGTAATTCTAATTTTTTTTTAAAAAAATCAATTTTCCACAATTTTTGCTCAAAGACTAAGAAAACACTAATTAGCTTGTCTAATCCACACCCCCAACCTAAAATTTACATTGTCCTCAATGTAAAAGAAATAAGCATGTAATGCAAAAGAGGTAATGAAAAGAAAAGGGAAGTGATGGAAAGATAATACCTGAAGAAGAAATTTTTTGAGGTTTTTTCAATGATCTTAGTGTGAAGATGAGTTAGCACAAAAGACTCAACAAATAATAAGTTAACTATCCTAAATAACGGAAAGCAAATTATCCTAAAACAACGGAAAACAAACTATCCTAATCCGAAATCTTTGAAAGCAGTAAACCTAACTAGGAAAACAAGGGAAAGCTACTTAGTCATGCCACAAGGTTCCTCCTCTGGTCAATATTTTGATAAATTTCTTAGTAGGTTTTTCAACAAGATCATCCAAAAGCCTTTTTTATAATAGGCTTGGATGTCCTGGATCATGAATTTTTAGAGAAATTTGTGGACCTTAGTATAAAGTTTTCTTTTAATCTCCTAAGGTGTCCAATGTACATATAATTCACCTGAGATAGAGAAAGTTTTAGAGTTAGAGCAACATGGTGAATCAGAGACTACAAGTAGATAAATTTTAGAGAAATTCTCAGTAGGTGATGTAGTCTCAACATATTCTAAAGTTTCAGACTTCAGTTCAACTTCCAGCTCTTCCTCCCTTAATGGTAAACATTCAAGATCTGTGGAATGAGGGGCTTTAGAATAAGGGTTCTCTCGGTCAGTAACAACCACTGATGTATTGTTTTACAAGGCATTCATTATTTCTTTTATCATGAGATCATTTGAATCTACAAAATATGTCAAGCGATCTTTGAGAGAGTTGAGATAGTGAGTTGAGAGGCTCATTTTTCACATTAAGGTCTGTAATGATATGTCAAATGATTCCTTCTTCTCTTAGAATAGAAGGAAACATGATCTCTTGCACTTCACCTTGGTGAGAGTCAATTGTCACCGAATACATCTCGCCCTGCCCTGCATATACAAATTGTGGATCAGTAGGCGCATTAATGTGAAGATTCTATTCATTGCTACTACTCAGTAGAGGCACTATATCTTCAAGGGTTGACAACTCAAATGATGGCCTTAACTGGGTAGTTTCAAATTTCAGAGTCATATCGAGCGACTCGTCCATCTCCCTAATCATATTATAATCTAAATCAGGGGAGTGGTCTACACACGCCTCAAAAGAGCTGGAAGTGTCCATTGAAAAGGCTCATCTTCCACATTTAAATCAGGTGTGTCAAATGGGTGGAGTAGATCATTGTGGTCGATAACTTCCCATGCCTCGTGATCACTTTCCTCACTATGCCAAAACAGTGAAAAAAGGACAGTTGAAAACCGTCTCATATCTCAATAAATGATGGTTTTGAACCATCGCATGGGCCGTCCTATTTTACTTCGTCGTATTAGTTAAAGGACGACCTGAACCATACATGAGATTGATTCCAGGGGAAGTTAGGCTGTAAACTCATGACTGTCATCCCAATACTCACCATCTTCTAATGCAGTGTAGTTCACAAGTGGGATGGGATCTCTTTCCTCACATTCTATTTCTAGGTTGGGTGGAGGCTCGAATAAACTAACTTCTTCCTCCTCATTGAAGCCAAGTGTATCATGTGAGTGAAGTGTGTCAATATCATTATATTTGAAAGATACCCATGTCTCTTAATCTTTACTTTGGACAGTCATCGAGATCGACTCTCCGGGAAATTAAATCATATGATTATTAACAGAATCCAACTCCTCATTCTCAATTTCAGTATCCTCCATAATCACATCGCGTGAACCTAACTGTTGTATATCTTTTATAAGTTCTTGTAATCTTTAGAGTGTTTTGCTGGATAAGCTCTAGAGTTTGTGAAATTTTGAAGTGAATTCTCTTGGATCGTTTCTTGTTGGATCTCAGAGGTATATGACCTAAGAAAATTGTCACTATATATGTTGCATTGTTGATTCAACTTTCAAATCTTGATGTTTCCACTAATCATAAGTAAGAAGTTGGGAATGAAGAATTGGATTGGGTTGAGGCTGGGGTTAACTAGCCTCCATTAGCTTATCGAGGCACAATGCATGCGCTTCTATCATTTTTTTAATTCTAGCAAAATCGTCTATGTAACCCTGAAGTGAATCCTCTTGGATCATTTCTGATTGGATTTCAAAGGTAGAAGACCCAAGAGAATTGTCACTATGATGTATTATTGGTTCATCTTTCCAATATTGATGTTTTCACTGATTATAGTCATACGGGTCATAGGTGGGAGAATCTGATTGTTGTTGATACATATTATCACCCATAATATAATCTCTCATTGTTTTCTTCTTGACTGATGGGTGATAATAATTCTCACTCTTATATCTATGATAACCCCAACACCTACATATTGTTTTCTTAATCCATGGGGTGTAATTATTTTTCCGCATATGATTGCGTAAGGATTTCTTAACCAGTGGAGCATTGTATTCCGTTTGGTTTTCGATGATGTTTCCAGAAAAATTTTGAGACGTAGGTTGCTTTCTAACATAATCATCTGACAACCTTTCACAATTTCTCGCATTCTCTAAAACTAGCTTAGTATATTGACATTCTCACTCTTGCATATACATGATGAAACCCTAATTCTGAACTTAATCCTAACATAAAATAAAATAAAAGAAAAAAATCCTACAGCAATATGAAAAGTAAGTAGAGGAGAAATTAGAAAGTTCCTATAAAACAGAAAACAATGTTAGTCCCTAAAAAAAATCTAGAAAAATCCCAACCTAAAAAAAAAACAAAAAATTAGTCGTAAAAACAAATTAGTTTCTAAAAACAAATTAAGAAAGTTTCTAAATCTAGAAATATAAAGGAAAGTTAGTTTCTAAATCTAGAAATAGTAAAGAAAAATTAGTTTTTAAAAAAATTAAGAAAGCTTCTAAATCTAGAAATAGAAATAAAAGTTAGTTTCTAAAAACAAATTATGAAAGTTTTTAAATCTAGAAATAGAAAGAAGTTACCAAATTAGAAGTTTCTATTTTGGGATCCTGCAGAAGAAAAAATGAAAGTAAATTAGTTTCTAAAAAAGAACTAAGAAAGCAACCTAGTTTCTAAATAATAAAAAAAAGTGTTTTAAAAATAGAAAGTAAGTTAGTTTCTAAAAATAGAAAAGAAAAGGAAATTAGTTTCTAAAAATGAATTAGGAAAGTTTCTAAAAAAAAAAGCTTCTAAAAACAAATTAAGAAAGTTTCTATCTCAGAATTAGAAAGTAAATTAATTTCTAAAAATAAAAAAGGAAAGTTTCTAAACATAAAAATAGAAACCTAAGTTAGTTTCTAAAATAATTCTGAAAAAACCCTAACTTAAAAATAAAAAATAGAAAAATCATAATCTTAATCTAATTCCAAAACTAATCAAATCCAGAAAACACAATCGTCAATCCCCGACAACGGCGCCAAAAACTTGTTCACAACCCCAAGTGTAGGGTTGCGATGTAGTAATAATCTCTGTAAGACCGATGTTGAATCCACAGGTACTGATCTTGTGCGTTTCTGAAATTAACTAGAAGTAGAACTAGAAGAAGATGTAAAACTAATTCTGAAGTGATGGAGAGAGTAATTGTGAATTAAGTAATTAAAACTAAGAATTTAAAGTGGGAACTAGGGTGCCAAGGATCCACTTGTAGTATTCAGGGAGCTCTCTTGCTTAATTCATGTAACACAATTAGAATTAGAGTCCTATCTTATCGAATTGAAAAATATATCAATAAAACCAAATTTGAACTTCCATTGACCCAATTTTCAATGAAGGAGAAGTATCATAATTGACAGGGATTCCATCACCAAACCATGCCCAGGAGACAATGAAAAACAACAGGATTTACAAATCCCATGATCTCAAAGTAGGAGAATTGTGAATATTAGGAAGGATTCCATCACCATACTATGCCCAAGGGACGATGGTGAACAACAGGACTTGCTAATTTCATAATCTCAAATCAGGAAAAAAAGATACTCAAAGCTATTGCAAATCTACTGTAATTTGAGTCACAATAAACCATTAAAAACTTAAAGTATTCCTTAAATATCAAATTAGAATACATGGAGTTCAACATAAACATGAATCAAAGCAATAAAAACATCCCATCATACTACAAGCTCCACCTCTTATCCCTAGCAAAGAGGTTTAGCAAACCATAGACCCGATTGGACCAAAGTCTCTTAAGAAAAATATAAAAACAACTAAGGAAGAAGGAAAAAAACTCTTGGTGATGGCTTCTCCACCCTTTTATTCCGCTCCTTAAACCCTAAAAGATGCCTAGAACATCCTAGAGAATCATATTTATAGTTGTGGAACTCCAACTTTTGCACCTAGTTGAAAAACTTTAGAAACCGCCTCAAATTTATGTAGTTCTCTAAAATAGACTTTACTCTATGCAATTTTTCAAAATAGACTTTACTCTGCACAATTTCACAAAATGACCCAGAGTTTCAGAATTTACTTTTTCAGGACGATTTCAGGATTCCTTTTCTTCACTTTAAATCTTTAATTCTCTTCATTTCTCACTTGGTTTTCTTGGATCTTTGGCATGTGAATTTTTTAATCTTGGTCACCTAAGATCCATCCCTTGCCTTGGTGATTCTTGATCATCAAATCCATGATTTTAGCACACTTTTCAATCCTAACTCTTAAATTCACCTTGCAACATAAACATGAGTAAAATAGAACATTAAACATTATCATGTTCATAAAACCAAGATATAGATGAGGGATAATATGCAATATTTGACCCTCGACACCCATCGAGGATGAGACAATGTCTACATATTCGTCAAGGATAGTCAAAAAATAATCCTTGTCCCCATGGCACCAGAGACCACCCTGAAATCTCTAAAGTGGAGGGGAGTTTGTAAGTGCTATATTTTATAGCCCTATTTGTTGTCAAATTTGTGATGTCAAAAACACTATTATTGTAACACCCCGAACTTTTCAATACCCGAGTATTGAAAGTCCTCGGGTGTTACCATAAATTTAGTCTATATGAGTACGATACCAATTTAACTATTCTCACATTGCATCTACCCTCAAACTTGAATTTGACCACTGGGGATGACCTTCATCCCTAAATCAAGTCATATGACCGTTGATCATGTGGTCGGATACATGTACCTTTCATCGACTAAATCGGTGAATAACTCTTTAACCATAATAATTTAGATGCAAGTTATTTTGTAAGAATTGTTTAGAAATAGACATAGAACCAAGTAGAACCGTTAGATTTCACAAAACTCTTAGATTAACAATA
Organism: Magnolia sinica; assembly: GCF_029962835.1. NCBI lineage: Eukaryota > Viridiplantae > Streptophyta > Magnoliopsida > Magnoliales > Magnoliaceae > Magnolia > Magnolia sinica. Next base: position 85,640,489 of record NC_080576.1, on the reverse strand, counting down.
ATTACAAAAATGCCATCAACCTATACCTTGAATTCAAATTCACATGGTTCTCATGATCCGTTTCATGTGAAATTTTATACCGGGTCTAATTATCATAAATCAACCGTACACATAAAATTTCAGCCCTTAGATCCCATTAATTTAGCTACTTGATCCCTACATCCGTCCGTACACTTATCAGATCAAGATTCTGATCCGTTCACCTTGTTCACACCTTATGAATATGCTTAACCCACCATTAGAATTACAATCTGAGAAACCTACACATGTGAATAAGACACCCTAATCTGACGATACACATGCTTTACCCCTAATCCTCCTGAAACCCGCTTTACATATTATCCGTTTACGAAACTGACCGTATACCCACCTACATACATAGTAAGAGTGTTAACCATTAAGTTCTCTTATTTTTAGCTAGTCATCTGACCCCCGGTCATATTTGAATCTGCCAAACGGGCCACAAGAACATCACGGTAAACCGATCATCATGAAGATCTTAGGTTCTAAGTCCAAACTGCCCGGTAACTTGTCGATTAGAGGTGTACAAATATTATTTTGAAATTTTGAAGTATATTAGCCATTAAAAGAATATTTTATTCATCCTCGGGAGATCGGGACCCAAACTGGATCACATGAAAGAGCACGAAAAATGATGCATGTTCGTCAAATTTCAAGACATTCGGACGGCACATTTCGACATAACGGGCGTCGGATGCCGGTTAAAAAATGGATGGCGAGTTCGTAAATACTGAATGCCATTACATGCCACCATTGATGCTTGAATCGGATAGTATGGCCTACCTGATCAACAGATCTGCCCCATTTTTAGACCTTAATCCTAGCAGGATATGGAGAACACAATGAACAGAGCGGATCGTACAACTATTAGTAGTAAAGTGAACTTCTCACAAAATATCAATTCACTCAAATTTCTACGTGAATGGGGTTTGACGTTAAATACTATTTAATATATTAATAGATCGTGTGGCCCACCTGAAAAGCGGATCTGACTCAAACTTGGGGCTGTGGGCTACAACGACATGCAAATAGTGGTGAATGGCATGGATTCTCTGAAAGATCATCACAAGTGGACCTCACCTAATCAAACAGGATTGGCATTTTTTCCGCACAAGCTAGTTGTTGTTACAGCGACTAAACCGAGCGGAATGACGGGTTTCACCTCACTTCCCTACCCCTCGTGTGGGTCACCTGATCAATGGATTCTCACTATATTTTGGCCCCTGGCCTAAAACAACCCTACAAAACTAATGAACGGATTAGATCTATGGAAATGCCATTAAAGTGGACCCCACTCAATGCTACAGTAAGTCACAACTCTCCAAGATATAAATCCTTCCTAAATATGTATTCAAATTCAAAAAGAACTACCTCCGTTTCTTCCTCCTAAAACAATCACGTTCCAACTAGGATTAGCATCAATAGAGCAATCACGTTCCAACTAGGATTAGCATCAATAGATCTCACCACTCCATATGGGATGATCCCCACCCTCAATGGACCTTGCTAACTGAAGGACCGATTTGAAAAAGGAACTCTCTCGCATGCTACACCAATGCCCATGAAAATCGTCGTTGTAACGATATGTAGTTTAGATTTGGGGTGTTCCCCATTAGCATGGGCCACTTGAGTTTTGATCTTGCACCACCCATAGTCAGATGGCCTAAATAGGACCCATAAAACATGACAGACGGTATGGATCTCACTAATCCTCACTGAAGGCCCCACACATTGGTGGTGCATGTACACATAATGTGTACACTCCTGAGGATCACCAAAACCAAGGCTAGCCAAGATTTTAGCCAAGATTTCACGTGAAGGATATGCACGGGTCCTCATGTTTACAAAAGACTTCCCGTCCCACCAGTATAAGCCACGACAGAAAGAAAAGAAGAAGCGTGGGAGGAAGAGAAAGCTGAAAGATTTAGGTAAAACCCCAGATCTGAACTCCAATTCTCACCATTATTAGAATTTTGCCGTTCTCCCGTTTAGTTGGATTTAAATTCTCCTGTTTTGATCACCTCATGTAGTTTTCTGTTTTAAAATTTCGATTCCAGTTCTAGTGCGGATCTCTTAAAACCGGTTGCATTTCGGCCACATTAAAAGGTCTGGCTTTCACTTCCTGATTTGAATATATAAATATCTATCTTTTCATCCATTGCTATAAAACCCCTCTCTTATTGGTATTATTACCAAATAAATCCTAATCGTGCACGCCAGTTGGCCGAAGTTTTCCATCCCACCTGCCGACTTGGATGGGGTACTACTTCTCTAGTAATCTGAGGGGCCCACATGATCTCTGATTTGATCACTATACATATATTCCATGTGGAGTGTGGTTAACGTTACCTGGATCTTACATGTATTAATGTTCGACCCGGCTAGGTAATCTAGACCTTAGGTTGAGATCTTAACCCTAAATAGTTTGTAAGCTTGAACATAACTGTATAAATTTTATAACTCATGATAGGGTCTGATTCTAAGGAAACACGCACTCCCTAGCAACACTGGTAGGCGATTCAAAGTATAAGGTGATGATTTTTCCCCTTAAGCTTTCCATTTCCAAATTGATTTAAGTTATAGTCTTTATCAAATATTAAAATTTTTTAATTCATAGCATGCGATCTCTTGTATGATTTATATATGATTTATGATTGATAATTGTGAAACATGATTACATGTGATAGTTGCTACATGATAGCTCTCACTTTAATTTATAGTTCACATCATGACCTGTTTTGATTATTATGCTTAACATATGCCTGTCATGCTATAACAGTATATTTTTATATGAATTGTTGTAAGTCATCATGAACCTATATTCACTACACTTATTAGTGGGTAAACCCTTTAGTGTATGTGAACCCATACTTAGGATGTAACATGATGGAGTGTGGAATCGAATGAACCCTCGATTGAAGGTTATGTAGGACATGAGATTCCCTACTCAATTAATTTAATTGACCACTGATCAATGGGTTTCATTAAGCATCCTAAGGTGGGAGAAATCTCATGAGCCGGGGATGGTGGTAATGAGACACTATGCCCGAGCTGTCGGCCTACGCTGGATGACGAGCCCCCCGTAGTGACCATTGAGTAACTTAAAATGGCTGATTGTAATTGGAATAATAATGGGTTGGCTGATTATGCATCCATTGCATATTGGCGATGACGGGTGGCTAATTCTGGATGTTGTAGCATGTTCCCTTAGGAGCATTAAGGGATTACTTTGCTAGCTCCCAGACCACCGACTATCGACCTATTTGTCCGACTGGAAGAGCATTTCCAGGTCGATGATTGCATGGGTGACGAGCCCAAATCCGACTGGATACATCCCCAGGTCGATGATTGCATGGGTGACGAGCCCAAGTCCGACTGGATAAACATCCCCAGGTCGATGTGCATTCATGCATCCATGCATATAAAAAGACTGCATCATGTACTATTTTGAATGTTTGTTGTTTTTAACTATGCTTAGCTAAGGCGGCGGTGTGTAATCTTGAGGGGAATTCACACTGAGTTGGCCACTCATCCATCAAATATATAACCGTACAGGTAGTACAGGTGGCTTAAGTGATATGCAGGTTCAGACTGATGAAGAGCTGTATAATAGTCAAGGATGCATAGTTGTACCTACCAAGGAAGCTGCGCGAACTTACGGCTTTCGTTTATATGTTTTTATATATTCCTCATGTATGTAAATCTTGTAATGTTAACGTGGAGGCATTGGTTTGTATAAGTCATTATGGGCAAACTCTTGTATACTCTAAATGTAAATGAAAATATTCCTTTATGCTGACTTGTCCATTCTACGCTTATCTGCTAAGTCTGATAAAAGAAAAAGATTATATATGGAATTTGGCTCTTTTTAAGTTAACACTCGGGTTCTTGGGAAACGGGTCATATACTCGGGTCCTGAAAACACGGGGCGTTATAATTATGAACCTTACATTTGTGAAGAACAATGCTCTACTCAAGTTCAACTTAGCTTGACAAGCACTGTTCACAAGTCAAGAATCTCAAGATGCTTTCAAGTTCAACCTCAAGATCTCAAGAAGCTTTCAAGTTCAATGTCAAGATTTCAAAAAGCTCTCAAGTGTAAACGACATCAAGACTTCAAGCTCCATTACTTTCAAAGGTCACTCCTCTCTAAAGTTTCAATGTCCTTACTTCACTATTGAGGTATGACTGACCTTAGGTTGACCTTTAGAGTAGGCCATTTTGGATATATAATTCATATATCGTATATAAGTGAGTTTGGTCTGTTCTAAGACTAGTCCTGGACTTTATTCGACTAGTCCTAGCACTGCTTCGACCTGTCTAAACATTTCCTAGATCAGTCGTAAGTTTGTTATAAAAATCAAAAAATTTCTATTAGGCTTCAACTAGTCCTAAGGACTGTTCGACCAATCGTAGGAACAATGTCGACTGCATCTTCGACCAATCGTAGACCTACGACTCAAAAAACAACATTGAAATTCGGCCACCTACGACCAGTCGAAGGAGACCTACGACCAGTCGTGAAACTACCAAATCTTATCGCGCCCGAATTTTCAAATATCTGCTGGTTCTACGACCAGTCGTATAGGTCTTTAGACCAGTCGAAGGCGTGATTTGCTCACCTATAAATAGAGCACGATCCTCAGAATTATACATGGAAATTAAAGAACTTCAAGCTAAATTAATTCGGCCTTCTGAGAGATAAGTCGGTGCTCCATATAAGCTAAGTGTGCATATTTAATATTCTCTTTCTTTAGTTTTCTTAATTGATTTTGTTTATTGTATTCCAATCTAATCTGAAAAGAGGAATTGTTGTTTTCCTTTTTCTGGAATCAAAATCAATTAGAGCTAACCCTTTTGTTTTAATTTAAAATCTATTAGAACTTATAACCATTGTAAAGTGAGTATTGGACATTGAACTTTGACATTCAAATCTCTACTCCGACTTGGTTTTTCTGGCCTGATACAATGAAGGAGAAAATCAGGTATTTTACAATTTGTGTAATTTACATTGTTTGGTTTTATTTGAGGTTAAGCCAGAAAAATCTCAAAGTTGTTGGTTATCTGAGGAGAGCCAGAAAACTCAGAAGTGAGGGTTTTTGAATTGTGTAAACCCTTTGAAAAAGACAATTGTGAAGGTTTTGGGTGAACCTGTGAAAACCTATTTGATAGTGAACGCTAATATCCCCTGTGTGAGGATATTAGGAGTGGAGTCGCATTCTGTGTGGCTGTTGTTTAACAGTTAGTGAACACACAGGCGAACCACTATAATTCTTTGTGTTGTGGATGTGTGATTTATATTTCCTATCTTTTATCATTCAGAATTGTGGATGTGAATGTTGTAAATTTTACATTTCAAGCACAGTTGGGAATGTTGTAATAATTTAGATTTACATTTCAGCATTATATTTTTGCTATCTCTTTATTACTTTGAGCTTCAGTTTCTCTATTTGTTCTAGTAAGGTTGTCCTGCCATTTTTATGGTGCATGGTTGTCCTTAAAACTATCAATATTTTGAGCTAACATTCAGCAATGTGAATTGATTTATTTATTCAGTTCTATCTTTCTATATTTCTACTGTATTTATGTTAAAATTTGGCATAATCCTATTCACCCCCCCTCTAGGACATATAGCTTGGCCATTTCAAGTGGTATCAAAGCCTAATAGCTCGCTCTTATTACTTTTTATTTGGATTTAATTCTTGAGTTAACGATCTCAGCTATATAAAAGATGTCAAATTTTGATAGCATATCAGTCACTCGGCCTCCACCCTTTGATAGCTCTAAATATGCCTATTGGAAAGCCAGGATGAGGATCTTCCTCAAATCTATAGATGAAAGTATGTGGCTATCCACAGTGAATGAATGGACCCCTCCTACCATTAAAGTAACCGAGATTGATGGTTCAAAATCTATGAAAATTACATCGTATTTCTCTTGGACTACACTTCAAAAAATTGAGAGTAGTGCAAATGCTAAAGCACTAAATGCAATTACTTGTGCACTATCACCGGATGAATTCAAAAGAATTATATCCTGTGATTCTGCAAAACATGCTTGGGATATATTGGAAATGACACACGAGGGTACTTCAATTGTCAAGAAATCTAAGATTCAAATCCTCACAACTAAATTTGAGGAAATACATATAGAAAAAAATAAAATGTTCATGGACTTCTATACCAGATTAAATGAAATCGTATACTCTATGTGAGGTCTAGATGATAAATTTCCTGAAAGCAAGATATGTGCTAAAATACTACGCTCACTTCCTGAACGGTTCAATTCTAAAGTAACTGCAATTCAGGAACTTCGTGATACGGACAATATGAGGGTTGAGGAATTAGTTGGCTCATTACAGACTTATGAGTTAACCTTTAAACTCTAAAAGTTAAATCTATTGCTTTAAAAACTTTTTAAAATGGTTTTCATGAAAATGATTTAAACTCTAATTTAGAAAACTCTGAGGATAATATGGCTCTTTTGGCAAAGAGATTTTATAAAATTTTTAAAAGTAAAAAGAGGGTTGATTTTCAAAAAGCATTTGATAAAAAGAAACATAAACCTAAAACTAGAAAATCATTAAAAGACAGCCAATGTTACAACTGCCATGAGTATGGGCATTTGGCTAACAAATGTCCTAATAAGGGCAAGTCAAAAAAGAAAAGTATGATGGCTACTTGAGATGAGTCCTCTGATTCTGAAGTCTCTTCTGAATTAGAAGATTCTGAAATTGAGTCAGGGTGTGATGTTAAGGCCCTTATGACTCTAGCCAAACTCACTTTTTCAGACAATGATAACTCGATTAATGAAGAAAATCTGAAAAGTGAATATGAAAATGAAGATGATCTTTAAGATGCTTACAATGCCCTATACAAGGAAAGTTGTAAAATTGCTGTGAAATTGAAACTTCAAAAAGATAAATTTTCTAAACTCGAAGAAATTGATAAATCTTTTGTTTTAGAAAAGTCTCATATTTCAGATTGTTTTGAAATGACAAAATGCGATTTAGATTTTAAAACCTCCCAGTTTGAAAATCTTAAAACTGAAAACGAACAACTAAAACATGAAGTCTCTTCTCTCTTGAGTTTAAAGGAAACTTGGAAATATGCCCAAGGTGATCCTAAATTAGAAAAAAATTTATCTAGATCGAGAAAATGTGGCAATCGATCCAGTCTGGGCTATGACAAGAGTGTTCCTCCTAAACTGAAGAATACTTCTCCCACGTTTGTAAAGGGAGAGATCTTAAACTCAAAAGGGAAGGATCAAATGTTTTCTAAAAACTTTAAATCTTTTCAAAAACCTAAAAGACATATCAACTATAAAAAGCAAAACCAAAGTCCTTTGGCAGAAAAGATAGTTGATTTGCTCAAGGAGCTTTTAAAGTCTAACTCACTAGGTCATACTTAAAGAACTTCAAGCTAAATTAATTCGGCCTTCTAAGAGATAAGTCAGTGCTCCATATAAGCTAAGGTGCATATTTAATATTCTCTTTCTTTAGCTTTCTTAATTGATTTTGTTTCTTGTATTCCAATCTAATCTGAAAAGAGGAATTGTTGTTTTCCTTTTTCTGGAGTCAAAATCAATTAGAGCCTAGCCCTTTTGTTTTAATTTAAAATCTATTAGAACTTAAAACCATTATAAAGTGAGTATTGGACATTGAACTTTGACGTTCAAATCTCTACTCCGACTTGGTTCTTCTGCGCTGCTACAATGAAGGAGAAAATCAGGTATTTTACAATTTATGTAATTTACATTGTTTGGTTTTATTCGAGGTTAAGCCAGAAAAATTTCAAAGTTGTTGGTTATCTGAGGAGAGCCAGAAAACTCAGAAGTGAGGGTTTTTGAATTGTGTAAGCCATTTGAAAAAGGCATAATTGTGAAGGTTTTGGGTGAACCTGTGAAAACCTATTTGATAATGAACGCTAATATCCCCTGTGTGAGGATATTAGAGTGGAGTAGCATTTTGTGTGGCTGTTGTTTAACAGTTGGTGAACACACAGGGGAACCACTATAATTCTTTGTATTGTGGATGTGTGATTTGTATTTCGTATCTTTTATCATTCAAAATTGTGGAATGTATGTGTGGACGTGAATGTTGTAAATTTTATATTTCAAGCACAGTTGAAAATGTTGTAATAATTTAGATTTACATTTCAACATTATATTTTTCCTATCTCTTTATTACTTTGAGCTTCAGTTTCTCTATTTGGTCTAGTAAGGTTGTCCTGCCATTTTTATGGTGCATGGTTGTCCTTAGAACTATCAATATTTTGAGCTAGCATTCAGTAGTGTGAATTGATTTATTTATTCAGTTCTATCTTTCTATATTTCTGTTGTATTTATCTTAAAATTTGGCATAGTCATATTCACCCTCCCTAGCTTGGCCATTTCAGAGTTCCCTCTTGACTATTTAAGATTTCATGAGGAATCCAAAGAAACCGGCGAGATATACGCTCTAGTGGTGAAGGGCGAGGAATTGGAACCCTCAAACATTTCTCCAAGTTTAAGACTATTGCTAATCGAATTCAAAGAAGTCTGGCCTGAAGATTTACCTGATGGATTGCCCCCCATGAGGCACATCTAACTTCACATACACCTCATCCCCAAGACTAGTCTGCCCAACTGTCCTCATTATCAGATGAGTCCAAAAGAGTGTGAGATACTTCAAGGGCAAGTGGAGGAATTCATTCATAAGGGTCTCTTGAGAGAGAACATGAGCTCATGTGTCGTACCAGCATTATTTACACACAAAAAAATATGGAAGCTGGCGCATGTGTGTCGACAGCTGAGCAATCAATAAAATTACCATCAAATATCAGTTCTCAATACCACGGTTGGACAACATACTCGATATGCTAGAAGGGACCAAGGTGTTCTCTAAACTAGACCTGAGGAGCGGGTACCATCGAATTTGTATCCGACCTAGTGATGAATGAAAAACAGCATTCAAGACCAAGAAAATATTGTATGAGTGGCTGGTCATGCCCTTTGGCCTATCGCATACACCGAGTACTTTTACGTGTTTGATGAATCAAGTTTTAAAACCGTTCACTAGCCAATTTGTAGTAGTATATTTTAATGACATACAAATATATAGCCAAGATGAGACAGAGCACAAGAAACATTTCAGGCAAGTGCTGCAGATCCTACAAATTAACAAGTTGCATCTTAACTTGAAGAAATGTAGTTTTTTATCGGACAGCCTGTTGTTTCTTAGATTTGATGTAACATCCACAGGCATCCGTGTAGACGATGAAAATGTGAGAACCATTAGAGAATGACTGATCCCGACAAACATTCATGAGGTGAGAAGTTTTCATGCGTTGGCGACCTTCTATTGTCAATTCGTATGAAATTTTATCACAATAGTCGCGCGTATTACAGATTGTATGAAAAAAGGACCGTTTCAGTAGACTGATGAAACTAACAAAAGCTTTCATGAGATCAAGAATCGTTTGTCCACAACACCGGTCTTGGTACTTCCTAATTTTGACAGGTTGTTTAAGGTTGAGTGTGACACTTATTATATCGGAATTAGAGGAGTATTATCACAACAAGGCGAGTTGGTAACCTTTTACAGCGAGAAGCTCAGCGAAGCCCGAAAGAAGTGGTTGAATTATGAGCTTGAGTTGTACGCAGTTGTTCAGGCGTTGCGACATTGGCGGCATTATCTAATTCAAAAAGAGTTTATTTTGTACATTGACCATCAAGCATTAAAGTTTATTAATAGTCAGACTAACGTGAATCGTGTGCATGCTAGATGGGTTGCGTTTTTACAAGAATTCACGTTCGTTTTGAAGCACAAGTCAGGGCAGTAGAACAAGGTGGCTAATGTACTTAGCCATCGTGCATCACTACCTGTTACGATAAGCAATAAGGTGGTCGGCTTCAATTATCTCAAGGAGCTATATGCCGAGGACAAGGACTTCAAAGATTCTTAGATGAACTGCCAAGAAGATCACCTCAGTGACCTTCATATACAGGATGGTTTTCTCTTCAAAGGGAATCGATTATGCATCCCCTAAAGTTCGTTAAGAGAGCAAATTATTCCAGAGCTATATGGAGGTGACCTCGGTGAACACTTTGGGCGAGACAAGATGCAAGCTCTTGTGGAAGAGTGGTGTAATTAGCCGTAATTGGTACGTGATGTGGAAAAATCCATACAACATTGTCATATTTGTCAAACCTCCAAGGGGCAATCTTAAAATACGGGCCTTTACACCCCATTACCTATGCCTGACGGTCCTTGGGAGGATTTATCTATGGACTTCGTGCTTGGTCTCCCACGAACACAACACGGCATGGATTTGATGTTCGTGGTGATAGATCGTTTATCCAAGATGTCGCACTTTATCCTATGCAAGAAGACCCTCGATGCAACACACGTGGCAAATCTATTCTTCAGGGAGGTCGTACGACTATACAAGGTCCCCAAGATCATTACTTCTGATCGTGACATGAAGTTTATTAGCCACTTTTGGTGGACTTTGTGGACTTGATTTGATAACGACTTCAATTCAGTAGCACTTACCACCCACAAACTGATGGACAGACCAAGGTTGTAAATCGCACATTGGGAAACCTTCTTCATTATATTTTAGGAGAAAAACTGAAGTAGTGGGATTTGTCCTTGTCTCAAGCAGAGTTTGCAGTCAACAAAATGGTGAACCGTTCAATAGGAAAATCATCATTCCAGATTATCTACGGACAAGTGTCTTGCCACACGCTTGACGTAGTCCTTTTGCCCAAGCTCCTAGGCACGAGTATTGCAGCAGAACATATGGCAAACAGGATCATGGGCATCCATACGAAAGTGCAGACCAAGCTACATGTGTCTATAAGCATAAAGAGAGATTTCCGACCGAGACGTACAATAAGTTGAAGAATAAGAAGATTGGACTCATACCAATTATCTAAAAGGTCAATGACAACGCTTATATTGTTGATCTTCCAGATGACATGGCGATTTCACAGACTTTCAACGTCGTGGACCTGACTAAGTATCATGAACCAGAGCAGAACGAGAACTCGATGACGAATTCTTTTGAAGTGGAGGGGACTGATGTAGAGTGGGTCGTGGATAGTTTCATGGCCAAGATGGATCAGAAAAGGCCCGGTCGATGCAGAAGTGACCCGGACCATCAGACCTTAAATCGGGCGTATCTCATAATCCGGAATGAGTTATTGGGCGTAAAATATATGATTTTGGGGTAGAACGAGCTACTTTAGCCAACCAACCCCGCTATGCCAAGTTACATAAAATGAATTTGTGAAATACCCCTGGATCGACGGTTGTTTCTCTATTTTAATTCCATTTTTATTATAAATAGTAAGTTATAGTTTGATTATAACTCTCCATCCGTCGAGCTTTAGGAGTTGCGCCCAACGTTAAAAGAGCTTAGAATAATTAGGAGAATGGTTTGGTGAAGCAAAATAGAACACTTACTATTTTTGGCCGAAAACCTTGCGCACTAGTAGATATCACGACCGTCTATAAATAGTAGGTTTACTATTTATAGTAAGTTGTGAATTCTAGGAGTTTTAGTTGTAGTTTGCTTCTGATTTCTCTCTCATTGCTTGGTATCCCTATTTAAAGGGTTGTAAACTCATTTATCTGATTCATTAATCAATTTTCAATTTTATAGAATTTATTTTCTATTTTGCTTGCTTTCTTTATCGTGAATTCGAGAAGCCTCTGTGAGGAGTCCAAAGAAATTCCGTGGATTCAGAATAGTTATCCTAATGAGGAAGACGCTGCTCGAGCTCATCACGTTCATCCTTGCATTGGGGGGTCACAGAAGTTCCAGATCAATATGAAAAAAAATTTCCTCTTCATCGAGGCATTTGTGACCTTATGAATAGATTGGATGGAAAATAAACGTTATAGTGGGCCTTACGCATTTTTTTATAGTGAAAATCATTATCCCTGTTGCTATTTTTGGTGTGGTCCATTTGAGCTTTGGACATGATTCTTTTTTTGTCTAATGCTCCAAAATGATCTCGAAAAATGATTGAATCGGTGTGGATATAATAAATACATCATTTTTGGGGCCATGTAACTTTGATCTCATTTGAACCCTTTGTACGACTCAGTACTCGAGGAGCTTCGGCGCTCGTCTTCGCACAACACGTAACTACACCAGCTAAATAGCTGGTGTGTGGTACACCAGCCAATCCGCTTCCGAAAAATGTGTAATAAGGTAAGCTGATGGTACTGAGTGTATCATTTAATCGTAAAATGGTAGACATGGCATACATTATTCAAGTTAACTGGGAAAAAGGAATCGGCAAATCACAGATAAAATCAGATTGCTTGAACAATCCTAACCGTTAATCTATGGATACTTGTCCTTGGAAACAGGACCACAGGATATTTTCATTTTTAACCATCAAATGAATGCCCCCCAATCTCATAGTTTAATGATTAAATTAGCGTCAGATTTGGTTCATATTATATTTATATCTAAACTGTTACTCATAATTTGAATGGTTTAATTTCAATTACAATATGTTATTCATACGACACTTAATCCTCTAAGTGCCTGCGTATTATTTATCACACCTTGCCAGAGTATCAAAGTTTTTTTTTTTTACCAGAGAATTTTAGTACAATAAAGAAAAAATTGTAGTTAGTGTATGTTTGCAGTAGCTGTGAAAATGCCCACACAAGACTGAGAAACGGAAAAGAGAAGTTATATGTTCGTTGCCTAACGCCAGTATGATCGGATGAACTTGATTTTACAATCTAGAAGAATTTTGGAGCATGCCCCATATTAGATCAGCGGTTTGGATATGCTGTAGCATGTGCACGGCTTATCCAACGAACAGACCCGAGGATGCTACGGATATACTTAAAGAGGGATACTCCACGTCTAAAGTTCATCCTACATTCATGCACCAGTATGCATAGCTGGATGGGGCCCACACGAAATCACATTCAGATGATCAAACCATCCATCTTCTGTACACGTGCGTGGATAGACCACAAAGCTAAAGCTAGATTGAACAGATGCTTTTAACCATCTGTTGGTGACGTTCTAATGGACGGCTTAAAAACAAATTTGTGAAAGGTCGCTAACCAAGCCGACAAATCAATCGTTATCAATCACGATTTTCGGATGACAGCACATCCACACTGCGCGAGAGAGATGGATGGATCAGATCATACGAGTGGGCCTCATCATCAATGCATGCTGGAGATGCACACACGGACCAGCGTACAATCAAATTATTTGACGGTCGAGATTACACCAAGAAACCACACGCTTCATTTCATTGCTATCCACAAACGTGCTCATCCTTCCGTTGAAGGCGTCTAAGTGCACACATTATTCCACACGTTAGCCTTTTTGTCATGTTTTGGACTTTCCTTGGCCACTTTCGATAACGTTTGTGCTAGAAATCGAAAGACACGACGTGGATGCAATTTGAGAAGTGGACCACATAAGCGATGGTAGCAATGTTACCCTGGATGCGACGATGATGGAGATGCGACGGTGTATTGTCACATCATTTGCAGTTGGACTGTCTTTAGTAAAAAGTCCGTGCCAAGAAAAAGCTACGTGGGGCCCACCGTGATGTGTATGCGATAACTACTCCTTATCGGTCTATTATCTTTTACAGAAATGAAGCTGATCTAGAACTTAAGTAGGCCACAATATAGGCAACGGTGGGGATAAGGACACCCATCGTTGAAACCTTCCCGAGTCCATCAAAGTTTTGGGTCAGACTGATATTTGGTTTTTGAATTCAAAACGGTGCAAATCACCTTATCAACGGTCGGATGGCATATATATATATCATGGTGGGCCTCAGGATCCACTGTTCCTCGTGTTGTGACTCACTTGTGTTTTGGATCGGACTGTTTTTGTCTCACGTCCAAGCGTGTGCTAGCGCGGAAGGGACTGGATTTCTTGGAAACGGATTGGCTACTCCCCTGCACCAGTCCGGTGGCTTGTGGTCAGTGCTTTGTGGGCCCCAACATGATGTATGTGTTTCATCAATGCCGTTTATCCATTTTTACATATCATTTTATGGCTTGATCTCAAAAATGAGAGGGATATAAATCTCAGGTGGACCACAGCACAGGAAAACAATAGTGATTGGATATCCACCATTAAAATCCTCCTAAGGCCCACTGTACTGTTTTTTTGACATTCAGTCTGTTGATTAGGTCATACAGACCTGGATGAAGGAAAAAAAATAAAGATCAGCTTGATCCAAAACTTTTATGGTCTCCAAAAAGCTTTTAATGGTTGACGTTCATTCAACACTGTTTCCTGTAATGTGGCCCAATTGAGATTGGGATATAACTCATTTTCGATCTCATACACTAAAATAATCTACAAAAATAGATTGACAGCATGGATGAAACACATACATCATTGTGGGGTCCACAGAGCACCGTCCACAGCCATTGGCGGGTGGCAGGGGCAGTAGCCCATCCATTTCCGGATTTCTGCTGGCACAAATCTCATTGGGTCGCACAGAGCTTGTCGTGTACGGTCACGTTGTAGATGGAGAAATTCGCGTGCTCCCATGCGAGATGAAGAAATGCTGCACTTAGCAGCCACGCATTTTAGATGCGCCAAATGCAGGCCCTCTGCTAGTCGTGTACGGTCACGTTGTAAGGTGGGGCCATGATGAACAAGTCCCACTTGAAAATCAGGCCTACCCAACTCATGTGATAAAAAATAGACGTCAAATGTGGACCATCTGATATCCTTAATCTAATCATCCTTTGTGACCCATCCGCTGATTTCATTGGTCTAACATTTTTTTTTTTTTCTAACTGACATTGGTCATGGATCCTAACTGATGAATGGTACAGCTCTTGCATGCCTGTATTTCTTTGGCACGTGCAGGTGATACGATACGTCTAGACAGAGACTTTGAATCTGGGTCATCCTCCACTGATCCAGAGTGAATATGACAATTTTCATATTTAGGCTGAAAAATAAAGCAAATTGAAGCTTCAGTTGGATAATATCAAGAGAATTTTATAATTTAGGAATACTAAAATTTACATTCCAGTACTGTTTTCCAAAAAGTAACCTCATTAATCCTTATAATTATCCTTCTATTTCCTGCCTTACATTTCAGGGTTGGGTATAACGTGGATTAGCTATGACAGTTTCAGTAGCTATCTAGCTACTGAAGTGACATCACCAAGTTCTGCCAGCCCTACCATGGTGTGTTTGTTGTTTGGATTACGCCTATCTATTTACTGAGATCACATTAGGACATTTGCTGAAAAATGACGCAGATCCAACATTCAAGTTATCTACCATGGTGTATTTACTGTTTTCACGTTGTCTATAAATTTACTGAAATCATTTTAGGACATCAGCTCCACGTTGTCTATCTATTTACTGAGATCATTTTAGGACATTAGCTCAAAAATGATGAGATACAAAGTTCAAGTTATCTAGCTACTCAAGTGACATGGCCAAAGTTCTGTCAGACTTAACACAATGTATATTTGTTGCTTGCACCATGCCTATCCATTTGGTGAGATCATTGTAGAATATTAGCCCAAAATATGCGGTTCCAAAGCTCAAGTAGACCCGTTAATGAAAATAGAAGGACAATGACACCCACCTTTGGAAATCTTCTAAGGCTTAGCATGATGTTTATTTGAGATCTAACTTGTTTACAAGTTCGCACAGGCATAAATAAAAGGAAAACATAAATATCAGCATGCTTGAAAACTTTTCAAAACTTATGTGGCCCTAAAAAGTTTTTTGGGTCCTTAATCTGGCTCCAGTGGTAGACTCTAAGGAGTTTAAACACCCGGTCAAGGGTTGAGTACCCATAGGTGGTGAAATTCCACTCCTGCGTGAGTGTGTGGGGGTGTGTGTGTGTGTGTAAAACAAATAAAAATAATAAAAAAATAGTCAATCTCCACTGTTTTCTACGACAAGTGAGGTCCACCTGGGTTGTGGATCCACCTGGGTTGTGGATCCACTTCATCCTTTACCTAATGTCCTATAATGTCTCTTCAAGTGGATGAATAAAGTGGATACAACACATGCATTACAGTCAGCCTGCGGAGCTTGGTGACATCATTTCTATAGCCACGGTAGCTAATCCCTGCCCGGTTGGGTGGGCATGAGTACAAAATATAACGGCTTAGTATAGGCCACCATGATGTTTATATAAAATATACCCCGACCACTAGGCTAGGCGTGTCACCTCATGTTAAGCCAAAGGCCCAATAATCATTCCCGTCTAGATCATATGATTCGAAACAATGTACAGCTTAACCCTCGACCTCCAAACTATTTCAATTAGTATGGCCCACATGAATTGCATATGGGTATGATTTTTGAGCCATAGATCTAATTTTTTGCGTGAAATCTAATAGTTAGAATAGATTTCATATAGTTATCAATGTGCAAAGTTTGGATGGACGAGATGTTCCAATTTTTGTGAGTTTTGTGTTCTGGACAATGAATAGCGGGCTTTACGAAATGGACACTTCAGGTTATTTGAAAATATTTTAAAAAAATATTCTAATATATTGATGGCTAAGATGAAGGGCTATAAAGAATAAAAATCAAAGAATTAAAGAATCCATAAGAAAAAGTGACACGTACGTCCAACCAGATCAGTGCTGGCACGTTTGTCGGACATGGACATATGTTTTTCGGTAGATGACTAAGCATACCCGCCGTGTGTGATTTATAGAGATAATCATGCACTCATGCTTGGAGGGAAGTCTAAAGTTCGTTCCGTTGCATGCACCAGTGAGCGCATCACTGGATGAGGCCTACATGAAATCATATTGAAATGATCGAAACCATCTATCTCCTATACACATGCGTGGATAGACCACGCTCCTAAAACCACTCCGAACAGATGCTCTTAATCCTCTGTTGGTGGCATTCTATTGGACGGTTCAAAATCAAAATTTGGGAAAGGTCCCTATCTAAGCTGACCAATCAATGGTCGTTCATCAGGATTTTGGGACGGTAATCCATCCGCAGTGTGCCGAGATAGATAGATAGATCAGATCACACAAGAGCATTTTCATGTGAGTCCCATCATCGATGCATGTTGGAGATGCACACACGGCCTTGCATACAAGAGTCGCTCAGTGAAATTATGCGACGGTCAAGATTGAACCAAGAAGCCACACGTTTTATTTCCTCATCATCCGCAAACCTTCTAGTCCTGGGACGCAGATTGTGTAGTGAGATCACCTGCTGTAGAGTAGTATGGATTCTCTGTGAAGCCCAGCTTGATGTGTGTCCTTTATCCACGCCGCTCGTCCGTTTCTCCAGTTCATTTTATGGGCTGATCTCAAAATTGAAGCAGATCGAAAGTTCGACTGGACCAGACTACAGGAAACAATTGGGATAATGACATAAACCACTGTTGAAACCTTCCTTGGGGCCCTAGTGATGTTTGTATTTGTCATCTAACCTGTTGATAAGATCACGCTGACCAAGGGAAAACGCAGATATCAAAAACTTCAGTGACCCAATAAGTTTTCAACGGTCGGCGTTCAATTATATGTAGTCGATCATGACCTGGATAAGCAGGAAAAACAGATGGATGGCGTGGATAAAACACACATACATTAGGGTGGGCCCACACAATCCGCATCCTAGCTGCCTGAGTGCACAGTATTCCACGCGTTAGCCTTTTTTCACGTTTTCAACTTTCCCTCGACGGTTTCGATGGGAAGCGGATTGGCGGGTGTATCACACACCAGCGATCTATCTGCTCTGTTGACGTCATCAAGTTCATGGGCACCAGCACGAGGCATGTGTAATATCCAAACCCGCCATACATTTGGCGAGCTCATCGTAAGATGGATTAAAAGATCAAAAGATCATGTTAAACTCCCTCGTAAACGCTTAATATTAAGGACCTGAAACCTCAAGATAATTCATGAATTTACGTTTTAAAGATTTTGAGTAAGGGAACACGGTTATAGGGGAGGGTGTTTGGCACCCACTCTATCCATATAGATATATAGTATTTACTTCACAAGATCTTACTAATTTCTGAAGAGTAGACTAGTTCTCACATATAGAAAATGTAATGTAATGCAATGATAATAATGATTGCTCGATCCGATTTTCTGATGAGTAGATCCGACTATATTGGCAGGTCACATATAATACGTTCGAAACGATTGAGTGCGGAGTGCAAAGTATGTATGTATGAGATGCTTGATGTTGTACTAATACTTATGATAAAAAGACAATCAACCGGTTAAGGGTTTCGACGAACCTGTTCCGATTATATTTGCAAGCCTCAATGCATACGCAAACCAGACGGATACAGGAAAATGATGTAATGCAATGTACATGTTAAAACGACGGCTAACTTGTTAAGGTTTCTGATGGGTAGGATCCGATTTTATCAGCAAGCCTCAGAGCATACGCCAGCCAGTTAGATGCGAGAAAACAATGAAATGCACTATGATGCTGATGTGTATGAGCAAGGGGGTTGAGAAGAGAATGAATGTTGCACGATGCTAATGCTCGGGTTTGATGAAACTGATTGAAGCATGAATAATTGGATGAATAATAGTGTTGCAAGGATAGATTGAGTGGTTCAGATTTGAACTTAGGTACGTAGTTCAGGAGGCTTGAACTATGGCTAGGCTACACTAGATCAAGGTTGGGCTCTCTTTCTCTCACTCTCACTCTCCTTAATAGAGGGACGACTAGGTGGTTAAGGCTAAGGGACGTCTGGATGAGAAGGAATGATTCCTGAATCTAATAGAAGGGAGTGAATCTCTGAAAATGAGAAGGGATGATTTAAAATGAGAATGCAATAGCCTCCAACATGATTTTCTTGTAATTCCTGGTAATCCTAGGAGAAAAAATTAGTTGAAGGGCTGTGATTGGAGATTGCCAGATGGCATCATCTCATAGGTTGGATGAGATAGTAAAAAGGTAATTTTGTATAAGGAGATGGGCATCAGATTAAATGTACTTCAACCACACACTTGGGGCTTTAAAAAAGAGAGTTCCACATGCTTGAGGGACGCTACCCCAAAGAGGGGGAGTGCCATGTGGTCGGTGGCAGCCAAGCTACCGCTGGTCCCCACTTCGACTCCCTGTTTTGGCAAGCGTACATCCTCCAAGCGTGTGGAGGATCTACTGTGAAAGTTGTTTCTTTGAGGTTTTGATCATTTCTCTGATTGGACTTAACTAGGTGAGTTGAGTGGGTTATGGGGTTGGGTAGGCTGATTGGGTGAGTTGACTTAGTGAGTTAACTCACCGAGCTGACTCAAGGCTTTAGGGTTTTAGGTTATTAGGGTTCAAGGTTTTAGGTTCCTGGGGTTCAAGGTTAGGCTGACTGAGTTAAATGAGTTGAGAAGGTTGAATGGGCAGATTTTAGGGTTTAAGCTTCTATGGTTAGGGTTTAGGATCAGAGTTCGGTTGTCCATCAATTAGTTCAAACTCAATCAGCTTATCAGTCTGGGGTGGGATATCTACAGATGCCTCTCTTTGGTAGAGGTTGTGTGTAACCAAATGTCAAATTGATTAGACACCCTGCCTTTGCCAGTCAATCATGAATTGCGATCCGAATTCGATGCCTGCTTTTGTGTCTGTGCTAGCTGGTTGCCTGAAAATAGATAACTCGCACATATCGCGAGGGTTTGAGGAAAACATTGCAATTGTCCTTATGCGGGCCACCAATTGCAACTCTTTCACTCCTAATCAGTATTAACCTCAAAAAAGTACAGTAGAGCAACTACGCTTTCTATAGCCTTATGAGGATACTGACTTAGTATTTGATTGTTCGTTGCTTCTTAGATCACCCAAGGAGGACTTGTTTTGTTTAATCGTTAAAGTGTTTAGTTACCCAACACTTTGTGCGACCTTACGAGGAACTCACTATGCCTTGGATTCAATCAAATTCCGTAAGCATCCACACTTAGGTATGTGCATGTAACGTCTCGTCCAACCAAAATAGTGTCCTGGGGTGTCCACGTAGGATTTGCCACATGAACCTTCACTTAAATTACTCGTGGTGGGTCACCACAAGTAAATTAACCTATGATTTGCCCATTAGAGTAGACCAGTCTAGTTATGATGGGACTGAGTGTAGGTCGTCATGCCAGATAGTCGTCTACACTTAACAGCAACCCATGCGGGCCATACAGTGACCAAGGAAGGTCAGAAAAATCTAAAGATTTAAAGAACCATAGATCTCACTGGGCTTGGGGTCCATCGTGGACCATGGACTCAGTGGACACACAGAACTTTATCATCTATGCTGTTCCAGCGGCACTTGCCAAATGCAACCCACCCATGGCCAGAATTGGAATCTGGCACTTGTAAATAAAACTGAGATTCTAGGCTTTCCAGCCATCGGATCTCTTCCACACTACGGTGAAGGTCTAATGTATTTTTCTATGCCCGTCCATAAACTCTGTGACCCGATCGTGGAACGATGACCGTTGATCGCAAATCGGACCTGTACGATCAAACCCTACATCCGATCGTTCTCAAATTTTGCATGGTCCTTCATCGGGTCATGGAACACCTATCCTATAAGTTTCATGGCCAGAGGGCCACCAGAACCGTCCCAACAATCATAATGGGCCTCATAGGGCCATTTACAGATCGGAGCCGTGTGATAAAACCCTGCATCCCCCCTCATCGGGCCATGAGACACCGACACACCAAATTTGGTGGCTAAGGGGGTATTGGGGCCACTCCAAGACCAATAGAGAGTCCTAAAGGCCTATTGTGGGCATTTGATGAAACTTAAGGCCAAAGGGCCCAAGTCTAGGAAATAAAACCCTAGCTCCTTATCTCATAACTCCCACCACAACTACCACCACCAAGAGAGTAAAGAGAGAGTAAGGAGAGAAAGAGAGTATGAAGGAGAGCAAAGGTGGACCTTAGATCGAGGCGGGGCCCAAGGAAATCAAATCTTGTGACTCCCTACCTCTCCCCCAAGAAAAACCCTCCACCACGACCGCTCGTTTGTTCCGTTGATCGTCTAGGTAAAAGCTCTCATCCCTTTTCTTGAAACCCTTGAGTTGAGAAAGGATTTGCATAAAATTCTAACATGGAAATGGTTGCCTTAGGGATTCCAGCCGTTCGACCCCAAAAATCCACATTCCTAGGTCATCTTCCAAGCCTTCAATGATCCGAAGGTGCGGATTATTAACCTTAGGTAGCCCAACACCAATTGTAATATGAGTCTAATGATTTTGTTTGCTTGGATGACATATTTGGAGAATCTAGAGAAACCTAGGAATCATATGATTGTTGGAATTGTATGAAATTGTATGTTTTAGTTCTCATATGATGTTTCTTGCTTCTCACATGATTTAGTATAAATGGATGATTACATGTTCATGTCTCGTTTGATTTTTCTCATATGGCGTTGCTTCATAGCATGTATAATTCATTAACTCTTGTGCATTTTGATTTTATGAGATGTAGGAAGTGCTTAACTTCCTCACCAATCCACACAACACATATGCACCTTTATTCATGATATTGTTAGCCTCCCTTGTTAGGAGATTTTGAATTGCATGTTGAGGTGTATGAGAATATGATGTTATTTATGCTAGTTGATAACCCTATTAGATGGCATGTTATGAATCACCACCCAAACCCTTGGGTTGGTAAGGAATACGAGAAGGACGAAGGTGGCCCCGTTGGTAGGACCGTCTTGAGGCTAAACCCATGGATTTGGGCGAGTGCATGAGGACGACGGTAGTTAGACTACATAAGTCGCTCGTAACCGATGTCGTTCCACCATGTACTTGCATTAACTCATGCGATCTAGTCTACTGGCTGACCAACTTTGTTTTGTTAACCTTGTTTGCTCACATATATATGGAACCTGGAACGCCCTATAACTGTTGTAGCCCATCGATATCCAAATTGAAATCGATCTACCGCCTCGTGAGCCGGATATGGTGGAATGAGATACTGTGTCCGAGCTATCGGCTTACATTGGGGTGACCTGCCTCCCAGTAGTGACCGCGAGCGGTCCCTTCTTCTTGGCACTCCCCATGTGTTTGAAGTCGAGGATAGGAAACCCGACGAGATTAAGGATCGCGGTGCCCTGGCCTCGCACATTGAGGGGCCTTCGTACCGCAACTAATTCAGGACATTTGATACGTGGGGTATATCAGTTTCCCCAACCTGCTAGATGAATGGAATTAATTAAGAACTTGGCTAACATTATCATCGCATAACACTAGGTAGGTTGGCGACTCGGCAATCGAGGTCGATCTGAGGGAGTGTTGGTCATACGCGATCGTTAGATGGAGTCACTCGAGGGAGTGTTGTCTCGAGGGCATGCATCATATCATCTATCATGCATATGCATTAATAAGATTAGTTAGGTATTTATAAACGATTGCTTTTCATTAAGTTCATAATGTAATTGATGCCTATTACAACTTAAGATTAATAGCACCCACTAAGTTGATCACTCACTCCCACTCTGGGACGGTGTTTTAAAACACCAACCAGACTCGCCTGTAGATACAGGTGATGCAGAGTATGAGGAGCCCGAGGACGCGAGTCTCGAGGAGGAGGACAAGTTCTCCTACTTCCAGTTAATGAGCGGGTTTTCATCGGTTCAGTAGATGAAACGTTGGATCGCTAAGTAGTAGACTCATCTTTATTCTTTTGGACATACTATTCTTTTGTGATTTTGTTGGGTGCGCCTAGTGTGACCCATGTATATTTTTGGACCTGTATATATATATTTGATCTCTTTCATTTAAGTAGACATGTGTGGTTGTGCTTCGTGTTCCAGGAAATTCCAGGCTGTGCATTAAACCCGATTAAATGCAAACTAATAAAAAAAAAATCAGATATAAGTGATGTCCTGGAACTCGGGAGCCGAGCGTATGCACGACCCCCAATTTTTTGGGCATTACAAGTTGGTATCAGAGCATTGGTTTCGAATTAATTGGGTCGTGGACCATGAACTCACTAACGCGTCTGCTGATTTGAGAGGAAACGCAACAGAGACTTAGAATGATAAAAACCATCCTAGGCCCTAAACTGGCAATCGTAGACGGAGCATAGGGCTTCGAAGGAGTTAGTGATGGGTAGCAAGAGAAGGTTGCGACGCTAGGGAATGGGTCTGGGAGTCGTACGGGACCTCAACCCATTGAGAGAAACGAGCCGGGATTGGATAATTGGACAGTCAAAATCATCGTCCTAGGTCGAACAAGTCAATACCAGGCCAAGATTGATAATTCTGAACCATTCCGGAATAAAGACTCAAGGGTGAAGGGAAATTCACCAAAATTATTAGAAATGGGAATAAAGGGGATTTCGACCATTAACTGGGAAGAATCTCGTGAAATGAATAGGCTCACTGTGTAGACCAGATCCTCCTACCCCCTAATTCATACATAGAACTTTACCTGGGGCCTTAACAGTGCGCGGGAAATGGTGGCACAAGTAGACCCCACCGGATACCAGGGGCAGGCGTGACCCCGCCCACCGACCTCAAACGAAGCCCCCGAGCACGCGTGACCCCGCCCGAGCAGGCATGACCCCGCCCGGATCTCCAGCCCCGGACTTCCAGCGGTCGGGCATGACCCCGCCCGATCGGCATGACCACGCTCGGACCCAAACCACTTGGTCCCCTCCCCTTTGCAACATATATACATTTGGGGCCCATCTCTCTTACTATTTAGGGAAGCTTATGGTCCATTAACCTCATTCCCACTCCACACCATTCTTTCTAAACCCTTAGGAAGGCCTCCCCTCTCCCATTCCCAAACAGATTCTCAAACCCACCTCCTCCTCCTTCCAAATCTCTAGAGGAAACACATTCACAAGCACTATTTCCAAAAAAAAAAAAAAAAAAAACTCATCCACATATCCCACACCATTTCCACCGTTCAACCTCAAACCCCATTCACCAACTCAACATCAAATCCCTTTTCAAATACCTCCCCTCCAACAAAACTCCCATCCCTCCTTCTCATAATCAACCCAAACCCATTTCCAACATACATTCCCCAATCCTCTTCAACTTTCATCTACAAAACTCATTTCCTAAACCCTTGCGAAACTTCATCCTCAAATCCCGATTCTTCTAAACCATCATCTCTTCCCCATATACAGTCCATCCTCTCAAACCATTTCTTGACCATTCTCTCAATCACATTCTCAAGACCATCCTCAAACCCTACTCCTTTCACTCTCCTCTTCCCCATCTCCAAGCTTCATTTCCAAAACTCATCAAACCCATCCCATTCTCATTTCCAAAACCCATTCCATTCTCAAGTCCACCCACAAAACCCCTTCAACAAACCCATTGTCACCCCACATTCTCCAAACAAATTCTAAACACATTTTCAAGTCCTTCCCAAAACCATCCTTAAGATCTCCCCTCCCACACTCACCTACATTTCTCACACTTCATCTGTCTTAGCCAAGGGAAATGGTGTTCTTAGCAACCATCATCTCTTTCTTCTCCATTACGACGGTTCTTTCCCTCATGGGGAAGAAGTGACCAACTCCCGCCGAGCCGGGACCGAGCCGAGAAAGGCGTAGTAAGTAGAAGGCCGATCCAAGGGGAAACGCGGACTCGGAAGTTCGATCAAAGTGAAGAAATGATTCTCAAAGGGCTCTTGCGATTCAAGCGTACCAACCACCCGTTGAAGATGTAGGGAATTTTTGCATACGCAACGTCGCCTTTGAAGCCTCAGTGTAAGAGCACCTATTCGATGATATTGCCCTACTCGGTTGGCTTATGGAAAAGGGATGGGGTCCAATATTCTATGGAGATTCTTAGGCAGATGAAGGACAAGTTAGGGCTTTTTACGTGCGGATCAGGAACCCTCAATTTAAGCCACTAGGCTTTGATTTGGTAGTGGGGAGCGATAGGTTTCCGTTCAGGGTAGCAGACATTTCAGACATACTCGGGGTGCCGCTAGGGGAGGTGCAGATTGATGAAGGAACCTTGGATTCCAGTCGAGCCCGCAACGAGCGGACTCGCTTCTTGTATGGACAGGTTGCCTAGTGGAGGCGAGAGGTCGTCCTGAACTCGTCCAACTTACCCCAGAGTACCGTGCACTTCACCGCATTTGCACCCATAACGTGTACCCGAGGTTGAAGAACTGCACTGAGTGCTCCCGCTATATGGTAGAGCTTTTATATCAAGTAGGACAGAAAGCATATGTGTGCCTCCCAAGCGTAGTACTCCATCAGATCGTGAGGGCCACAAGGGCAACACGAAAGAATGCATGCCTCCCATTTGGTCGCCTGGTCTGTCAGTTGGCTCAGCAATACGGTGTGGGCGGATCGGATGGAAATTTTATACCGACACAGATATTAGGTGATGATATGTTGAACAAGATGAAGATAGGCCCCAAGCAGCGATAGGCCCACATCGATCAATACAGAGACCCTATCGAAGAAGAAGAGGATAGCGATGGAAGTAAAGAAAATGAGGATGAGGATGAAGTTGAAGAGGCGGGAGAAGTGGAGGAAATTGAAGAAGTTGGTAGAAAGCCACTTACCATCCCAAATATACGCGAGTGCTTGGATGCGATCAAGGCCGAGGTAGCAGAGATCAAGGAGAACCAAGCCAAGCACCAAGCGAAGTAGGAAAAATGGAATAAGAAAATGTATCGGGCCATAAGACCCTGATTTGCTGCAGTAAGGGGGAAGAAGCACCCCCACTTTCGGCCGACTCAAACAAGTAATAGCACAACCTTATTGATGACTAGGAGTTTGCTTTAAGTTGGTTAGGTCTAATCCCATGTACTGAAGATAGTTAGGACTTTTGCTTAATTAAATTGTATTTTCTTTTCGTCTAGTATGTTTAGTAATACTTGCAATCCAATGTGTAACATGTAACTGGCCATGTTAATGACATTTTGAAATCAATGTGAATGTATGGATTGACTTGAAGTTCTCTTTGCTTGAGTGTGCCTTGCCTGTATGGTGGTTGTAGTCATGAATTGAAAGTTATAGGTCTCGTATACTTGGTGTACGTGATGCTCTAGTGACTAATACTCTAAGGATTTCTTTTTAGGAACGATGCCCCCTAAGAGTGAAGCTCGTTATGACCGCCTCCCTCATGGCGGCTTGGTCGGGAGGGACTAAATCCCTGACGATCAACAAGGCCCCCGAGGGGCGATCGGCTCCTAGAACACGGGTAGTACTTCCCAAGAGGCAGCCCCGAATGCACCACCACCGCAAGCCGCGGCACCCACACCTCCCCTGCCACAGGCCATGGATCAAATGGGCCAGATGTTGCTTCTCATACAACAACAATAGCAGATGATGGCCACTAAATGGGGGTCATGGCTCACAATACGAAAATGCAACACGCGGAGCAACCTGTCATGGCCGCGCCTGCAACCAACATAAGCAACCTGTTTGAGTGGTTCCAACGGTATAGCCCACCTACTTTTACTGGCACCCACCGCCCCGTGGAAGCGGAATATTGGCTCAACCGAGTCACTAAGTTACTTCGGCCCCTTCACTATTTTGAAGTGGAGAATGTCGAGCTCTTCTCATACCTCTTTAAGAAAGGGGCGAACCTATGGTGGGAGAGTGTTCTCCGGTCCATTCCCGAGAACCACGTGTGGACATGGGAGGCATTTGAGAGCCACTTCAATGAGAAATACCTCCGTCAGACGTACCAACATGAGAGGAAAAATGAATTTCTCTACCTCCAACAAGGTGGGATGACCATAGTGCAATACGAGAACCATTTTA
Source organism: Magnolia sinica (assembly GCF_029962835.1). NCBI lineage: Eukaryota > Viridiplantae > Streptophyta > Magnoliopsida > Magnoliales > Magnoliaceae > Magnolia > Magnolia sinica. Next base: position 85,613,772 of record NC_080576.1, on the reverse strand, counting down.
TAGAATTGTTGCGCTACACTTCCGAAATGATCGCCAACGAGACGATTAAGATGAGGCGATTCACTATGGGGTTAAGGAGCGGCATCCGCTCGAAGATATTTTTTGCGAGCATCAGGACCTATGCTAAGCTCATTAAGATGTCGATACGAGCGGAGCAGGATGAGGAACGAGTCTTGTGGACCCGCTAACAGCTCGTGCCACGAAACAGATGGAAGGACGGTCCTCTTCTTTCACCTAGAAAAGGCCGTGCCCAAACTCTTCGTCCAGGATAGCTGTCACACTGGCCCCTTCTACACGATCTACGAAGGTGTGCAGCTCTTGCAGAAGGACAGGTCACTCCGAGCCATATCATTTTGCAAGGATGAGGGACCTTAGTTTCACGCCACCTCAGCGCAACAATAGACCTCCATGGCAAGCATTGCAGATTCTGCCCTTACGGACGATGGGGCCTAGCCAACAGTTCCATCGTCCACCGCTACCTCAAGTTAGGTCACCACAACGGCCTATGCAATGGCCGAACTTTCCACAACAGGCACGAGTCCATGCATTAGTAGCAGAGGGCCAAGATGCAATCATCCCCACTACTACGGCCTTCAAGGTGACGACCCACATATAAGGTACTCCCATCTTTCTGTTGGTGGACACTGGATCCACTACTTCTCTGATATCGCATACAACCATCAAGCATCTAGAACTATGCCCTACTCCCTTCGAAGGGGTAAAGATCATTGCTGCCGCCGGCACTTATTCAGAAGCAACAAAGATATGTCGTGATTGCCCCATCGACTTGGGATGCAAGGTGGTGTTCGTGGACTTGATAGTGACCAAGATATCCCATTACGACGTCATCCTACGCATGGATTGGTTGACGATGATGAAGGCGGAAATCAACTGTGATACTTTATCGGTGAAGATACACGAGGGCGAAGGCGCCTCCTACACATTTTTAGTCCAGGTCAGCCACGATCTTAGAATTTTGTGTTATACATCATTGGACGAGGGTTATCAGGGGCCTCTGCTAACTTGCACTCTCGTGGTCTAAGAGTTCGTCGACGTGTTTAAGGCCATACCTTGACTTCCTCCTTGGTGTGAGATAGACTTCACGATCGATCTAACTCTGGGTGCCATGCCTATTTCTTTGCCCACCTACTACATGCCCCCATGTGAGATGGAAGAACTAAGGTCCTAAATTGACAAATTACTAGAGTCAAGCTTCATCCGACCCAGTGTCTCACCTTGGGGAGCCCCGGTCCTATTTGTGAAGAAGAAGGACAGCTCATTGCGTTTATGTGTGGATTATAGGAGATTGAATCAAGTGACAGTGCGTAACAAATACCCGCTGCCCAGGATTGACGACCTGTTTAACCAGCTGAGGGGTGCTCAATACTTCTTAAAGATCAATCTACAGTCAGGGTACCATCAGCTATAAGTTAGGAATGAGGATATACAGAAGACGGCATTCAGAACCTGTTTTAGCCATTATGAGTTCCTAGTTATGTCGTTCGGGCTTACCAATGCTCCAGCAGTATTCCTAAATCTCATGAACAGAGTCTTTAGGCTGTTCTTATACAGATTTGTCATTGTATTCATCGACGACATATTGATTTATTCAAAGAGTCGTGAAGAGCATGAAGAGTATCTAAGAGCGGTCCTTGAAACCCTTAAGAAGAATCAGTTGTTTGCACAATTTAGAAAATCTGACATCTTGAAGGAAGAAGTCAAGTTCTTAGGTCATGTGGTGTCCAAAGAAGATATATCCGTAGACCTCGCCAAGGTGGCGGCCGTGCAAGATTGGAAGCAACCAAAGTTGATTATGGAAGTGAGAAGCTTTCTCGATCTCACCGGCTATTATCGAAGATTCATTAGAGACTTTTCGAAAATAACCCGACTGTTATCCCAGCTTACACGGAAAGACCTCAAATTTGCCTAGAATGAGAAGGCGGAGGCAGCCTTCTAAGAGTTGAAAGATAAACTGACGTCGACACTTATGCTTGTGCTACTTGAGCAAGAGGTCAAGTACACCGTCTATACGGACGCCTCTCGATTAAGCTTGAGGTGCGTGCTCATGCAAAAGGACAGAGCAATTGCTTATGTGTCTTGGCAGTTAAGGAAGCATGACAAGAACAACCCTACACACGACCTCGAGCTTACGGCAGTGATTTTCACATTGAAGATGTGGAGACATTCCCTCTATGGCGAGGAGTTTGAGCTCTTCTACGATCATAAGAGCCTCAAATATATCTTCACTCAGAAGGATCTGAACATGAGACAGCGTCGCTGGATGGAGATGTTGAAAGACTTCAAGTTCGATGTCTCGTATCACCCTGGCAAGGCAAATTTGGTGGCGGACACCTTGAGCCAAAAAAGGGCGCCCGAGTTTGTGGCCCCGTTAATGGTGAGAAAGTGGGACATGATGGAATTTGTACAGGACTTCGACATAAAGTTAACCGTGGAGGAGCCGTACGATGTCATAGCCCACATTCAGGCCCAGCCAATGATTAACAACAAAATCATTGAAGCCCAGCAGGGCGATGAGTTTTTGGAGAAGGTGAAAGAAAAGGTGGGAAATGATCCGAAGACCGAGTGGAGAGTTGGAAATGATGGAGGATTGCAGTACCGAGGCCGCCTTTGTGTCTCAAACCTTCCGAGACTATGAGAAAAAGTCCTAAATGGCACTCACAACTCCAAGTTGGCAATGCATCCTGGTAGTACCAAGTTGTACCGGGATTTGAGGTGAAATTATTGGTGGGACAACATGAAGAAGGAAATAGCGGAGTATGTGTCCCGATGCCTCACCTGTCAACAAGTCAAGGTCGAACACCGCCAACCACTGGGCCTTTTGTAACTAATGCCCATAGCAGAATGGAAATGGGACTTCATATCTATGGACTTCATTTCCAGCTTGCCCAAGCTAGAAAGGGGCATGATTCGATATGGGTGATTGTGGACAGGTTAACCAAATCAGCCCATTTCCTGCCGATCAAGACTTCTAGCTCTACCGATGATTTGGCCAAGTTGTATATCAAGGAGATAGTACGACTCCATGGTGTTCCGTTGGAAATTATGTCAGACTAGGACACTCGATTCACGTCGATTTTCTGGACCCGCATCTAAGAAGCTATGGGGGTGAAGTTGAAAGTTAGCACCGCCTTTCACCCGCAGACAGATGGGCAAACTGAACGGGTGAATCAGATATTGGAGGACATGTTGCGGGCTTGTGTACTGAACTTTCAGGAGAGTTGGGACGACTGTCTCCCCTACGCCAAGTTCGCCTATAACAATAGCTTCCAGGAAAGCATTGGCATGGCGCCTTACGAGAGATTATATGGGCATCCGTGCTGAGCCCCCCATTGTTGGGAAGAAATTGGTGAGAAAAGCTTGCTAGGGCCGGATTTGGTGTGGATTACGACCGAAAAGATTGGAATTATCTGGAGCCGCCTCTTGACGGCTCAAAGCAGGTAGAAAAGCTATGCCGACACAAGGTGGAGGGATTTGGAATTTGAAGCTGGGGCCCACGTATTTCTCAAAATCTCCCTAATGAAAGGTGTTTTACGCTTCGGCAAGAAGGAAAAGCTCACACCATGATTCATTGGGCCCATCCAGATTTTGGACCACGTAGGTGTCGTCGCTTATCACTTGGCCCTACCTACGCCACTCGTCGGAGTGCACAACATCTTTCATGTATCCATGTTGAAGAAGTACGTCCCCAACTCTTCGCATATCATCAAGTGGGAATATGTGGAGCTCAAGAAAAATGCCACATATATTCTTCGACCCACTAGGATACTAGATAGGAAGGAGCAGGTCCTACATAACAACGTCATCCCATTGGTCAGGTACTGTGAACCCATCACGATAGAGAAGAGGCCACTTGGAGACGGAAGCAGAAGTCCGTAAGCATTACCCAAGCCTGCTTTAGCAATATGAACAGGTACAAATTTTGGGGATAAAATTTATTTATAAGGGGGTAGATTGTAACGTCCCATCCAACCAGTAAAGTTTCATGGGGCGTCCACATAGGATTTGCTGTACGACCTTTCACTAAAACTACTCGTGGTGGAGTACCACAAGTAAATTAACCTAGGATTAGCCCATTAGAGTAGACCAGTCTAGTTATGAAGGGACCGAGTGCGGGCCGTCAAGCCAGATAGTCGTCTACACTTAGCAGCAGCCCGTGCGGGCCATACAGCGACCAAGGAAGGTCAGAAAAATCTAAAAATTTAGGGAACCATAGATCTCACTAGGTTTAAGGTCCATCATGGACTACGGACTCAGTGGACAGCCAGAACTTTATCATCCGCGTCGTTCCAGCGGCACTTGCCAAATGCAACCCACCCAAGGCCAGAATTAAAATCTGGCACTTATAATAAAACTGAGATTCCAAGCTTTTCAACCATCGGATCTCTTCTACATTTACAGTGAAGGTCTAATGTATTTTTTTTACACCCGTCCACAAACTCTGGGACCCGATCGTAGAATGGTGACCGTTGATTACAAATCGGACCCGTACGATTAAACCCCACATCTGATCATTCCCAAATTTTGCATGACCCTTTATCGGGCTATGAAGCACTTATCCTATAAGTTTCATAGCCAGAGGGCTACCAGAACCACTCCAACAACCATAATGGACTTCATAGGGCCATTTACAGATCGAAGCTGTGTGATAAAACCCCATATCCGTTTGTCCCCAAACTTTGCATGGCTCCTCATCAGGCCATGAGACACTAACACAACATATTTGGTGGCCAAGGGGGTGTTGAGGCCACTCCAAGACCAATAGAGAGTCTTAGAGGCCTATTGTGGGCATTTAAGGAAACTTAAGGCCAAAGGGCCCAAGTCTAGAAAATAAAACCCTAGCTCCTTATCTCATAACTCCCACCACAACTACCACTACCAAGGGAGTAAAAAGAGAGCAAGGAGAGAAAGAGAGTGTGAAGGAGAGTAAAGGTGGACCTTAGATCGAGCCGGAGGAAATCAAATCTTGTGACTCCCTACCTCTCCCCCAAGAAGAAACCCTCCACCACAACCACCCATTCATTCCGTTGATCGTCTCAGTAAAAGCCCTCATCCCTTTTCTTGAAACCCTTAAGTTGAGAAAGGATTTGCATGGAATTCTAACATGTAAATGGTTGCTTAGGGATTTCGGTTGTTCGACTCCAAAAATCCACATTCCTAGGTCGTCTTCTAAGCCTTTAACGATCCGAAGGTGCAGACTATTAACCTTAGGTGGCCTAGCACCAATTATAGTATGAGTCTAATGATGCTTGGATGACATATTTGGAGAATCTAGAGAAGCCTAGGAATCGTATGATTGTTAGAATTGTATGTTTTAGTTCTCATATGATGATTCTTGCTTCTCACATGATTTAGTATAAATGGATGATTACATGTTCATGTCTTGTTTGATTTTTCTCATATGGAGTTGCTTCATAGCATGTATAATTCATTAACTCTTATGCATTTTAATTCTATGAGTTGTAGGAAGTGCTTAACTTTCTCACCAATCCACACAACACATGCACCTTTATTCATGATATTGTTAGCCTCCCTTGTTAGGAGATTCTGAATTACATGTTGAGGTGTATGAGAATATAATATTATTTATGCTAGTTGATAACCCTGTTAGTTGGCATGTTATGAATCACCACCCAAACCCTTAGGTTGGTCAGGAATACGAGAAGGGCAAAGGCGGCCCCATTGGTAGGACCGTCTTGGGGCTAAACCCATGAGTTTGGGTGATTGCGTCAGGACGATAGTAGTTAGACTACATGGGTCACTCATACCTGATGTCGTTCTGCCATGTACTTGCCTGAATTCATGCGGTCTAATCTACTGGCTGACCAACCTTGTTTTGTTATCCCTATTTGCTCACATATGTATGGAACCTGGAACGCCCTACAACTGTTGTAGCCCATCAATAACCAAATTGAAACTGATCCACCGCCTCATGAGCCGGGCATGGTGGAATGAGACACTATATCCGAGCTATCGGACACACTTGGGTGACGCGCCTCCCTGTAATGACTGCGAGCAATCCCTTCTTCTCAGCACTCCTCATGTGCTTGAAGTCGGGGATGGGAAACTCGATGGGATTAAGGATCGCGGTGCCCAGGCCTCGCACGTTGAGGGACCTTGGCACCGCAACCAGTTCAGGGCATTCGATACGTGGGGTGTATCAGTTTCCCCAACCTACTGGATGAATAGAATTAACTAAGAACATGGATAACATTATCATCGCATCACACTAGCTAAGTTGGTGACTCGGCAGTCAACGTCGCTCTGAGGGAGTGTTGGTCATATGCGATCATTAGATGGAGTCGCTCGAGGGAGTGTTGTGGTGAGGGCATGCATTATATCATCTATCATGCATATGTATTAATAAGATTAGTTAGGTATTTATGAATGATTACTTTTCATTAAGTTCATAATGTAATTGATGCCTGTTACAACTTAAGATTAATAGCACCCATTGAGTTGATCACTCACTCTCACTCTGGGATGGTGTTTTAAACACCAACCAGACTCGCTTGTAGATGCAGGTGATGCAGAGTATGCGGAGCCCAACGACGCGAGTCTTGAGGAGGAGGACGAGTTCTCCTACTTCCAGTTGATGTGCGAGTCTTCATCGGCTCAGTAGATAGGACGTTGGATCGCTAAGTAGTAGACTCAGCTTTATTCTTTTGGACATACTATTCTTTTGTGATTTTATTGGGTGCACCTGGTGCGACTCATGTATATTTTTGGATCTGTATATATATACTTGATCTCTTTCATTTCAGTAGACATGTGTGGTTATGCTTCATGTTTCAGGAAATTCCAAGCTGTGCATTAAACCCAATTAAACGCAAATTAATTAAAAAAATGGATGTAAGTGATGTCCTGGAACTCGAGAAACGAGCGTATGCACGACCCCTGATTTCTAGGGCGTTACAAGTGCAGGAAACCTTTTTTCATATAATGTTCTATTTTTAACACTTAGGTTTCAATTTGTCTTTTTTATCGTTTGGATGATTTCTTCTGATTAGTCTTGGCCTATCGTCTTTTTAAATAATTAGTATTTGATATAATGGAACTAACACTGGAGTTCAGTCTGATTTTGTCCTGACTCTCACCCAGAGCTATGGAAGATCTCTTAGTGCCTCAAAGGTCTAAAGATTTATTTTAAAAATGTTTTGTGATTTTAAAAGTTGCCCCACTTTGGGGAGTGATACTCCATAGGGTTTTTATTACAAGATGATTTTAAAATGTGTCCAACTTACCAGTCGTCTCCACTAGGAATGCCAATAGGACTTCAAGTAAGCTGGTTTTTATTGAAAACATGTGAGGGGTTAGTGCGCATGCTGGTTGTGATGGGGATTGTGGATTTTTGAGATTTTATACTTTATTGCTTGGATTTTGATTGTCATAATTGGGACTGAGATCTGTTGAGGATGGTTCATTTGATGCAAGTCTGATCAGTACTGGTCGTGATCAAGAATCCGATTAGAGATGGTTGATTGGTTCAATCATCTTACTGGATAATTAAACCTTAATGTTTTTGGGCTGACCTGGATGGTTGGTTGTAATCAACTCCGATTTTTATGAGTGATGCAGATTTTTTCATAGGTGGCAGTCAGGATTTCAATTTGGGAACCAATCGAGTCCGTCATCCCATGGGTTTGTGGTCAAGATTCCATTCTATGATCGATCGGATCTGTCATCCCATGGTTTTGTGGTTAAGATTCAGATCCTTGATTGATCGGATCCATCTTCCCACTGTATTGTGGTTAAGATTCCGATCCCTGATTAATTGGATCCATCATCCCAGAGTCTTCTAATCAAGATTCCAATCCCTGATTAATTGGATCCGTCGTCCCATGGTTTCGTGGTCAAGATTCCAGTCCCTAATCAATCATATCCATCATCCCACAATTTTGTGACTCTTTGGGGTAGTGTTTTTTTTTCAAAATATGCTTCGCTCCATTAGATCACGAGTCGATAGTCGCATTTGATGCCAATTTTATTGGGATCTAGTCCATCGGATCACGAGTTGTTGGTCGCGATCGATGCTAGTGTTTGAGATTTTGAAAAGGATCCAATTCATCATATCACAAGTCGATGGTCACGATCGATGCTGGTTTTTATTGGGATCCAATACATCGGATCGCAAATTGTCACTCGCGATTGATGCTGGTGTTTTTAAAAATATAAAAAGGATCCAGTCAATTGGGTCACGAATTAACGGTCATGATTGATGCTAGTGTTTTTGGAATCTAGTATATCAGATTGCGAGTTGACAATTACGATCGACGTTGGTGTTTTTATGATTTTAAAAAGGGTCCAGTCCATTGGATCATGAATCGACGGTCGCGATCGATGCTTGCTTTTATTGGGATTCAATTCATCGGATCGCGAGTTGATGGTCGTAATCGATGCTGGTGTTTTTAAGATTTTAAAAATGATCCAATCCATTAGATCGTGAAGCATGAATCGATGGTCGCAATCGATGCTTGTTTTTATTAGAACGATCCAGTCCATCCGATTTGAATTGACGGTCGTGATCGATGTTGGTTTTTAGTGAAAGGATCTAGTCCATTAGATCACGAGTTAACGGTCACAATTGATGCTGGTATTTTTTAGATTTTAAAAAGGATCTAGTGCATCGAATCGTAAATCAACTGTAAGACCCGTATCATAGTCTGTACAGTTCCGTAGGCTTCCGCGTCCTCCCGATCGAATTCTGGTAACCCTCGACCTGTATCCGATGTTTGCACGTGATCCTAAGCCAAGTCCTACACATTAAAGTCGGCTTGACCTGAAACTTGTACCCTAGCACCGTGCCATCGTCGTGGTTCCAACGCCGCAACTCACGCACCAATCCGATACCCGGGCTAGAAGATATGAGCCCACGTTCATTTCGAAGAAAACGCCGCGCGTGTAAATTCTGAGAGAATCTCTACAACCTATCCCATCGATCAATCAATCAATCCCATCAATTAAGTACATATCACACCTTAAGTCAAGTACAAGTAACCCATACCCTACCCTTACCTCTCTCTTACACAAGTTACCCCAAAGTCAACCCTTACATCACTTCATCCATCACTCCACCCATCACCCATCACCCATCACTCCACCTCTTATCATCCCATCACTTCTCTCTCTCCCTTATTTCTCAAAAAAAAAATCTCCCAAGCAACAAAAATTCCAACGTCCAAGTTCTCTCTCCCCCAAAGCCAAGTGTGACCCACTTTCCCTCTCTCATCTCCCATCTCAACCATTCATTCATCATCTACCTCCATCAAAATTGAAGGCAAGGAGCATAGGAGGCCAAGGAGCTAAAGAATGAGGCTGATAGATGAGTGATCTATTGTTGATTTCAATTTTAGGGCCCACTTGTTGTGGGACCCACATTGATAAATGCAATGTAGAGAGGGGCCCATAGTGGCGGGGTCCCTCTATCTCACCGTCTCTCTCTCTCTCTCTCTCTCTCTCTCTCTCTCTCTCTCTCTCTCTCTCTTGTATGGATGATGGTGTGTTTGTGTGTGGCCCACCATGAAGTATATATTTTATCCATGCCATTCACCTTCATGGGACCCACTTGATGGATGTGTTGGATTTACACCACCAGCCCGTTAGCGGGCCTGTACGGAAGGAAAAACACAAATATCAGGTCGATCCAAACAGGTGGGCCACATCCATGTGGAACCCACCATGACGCCTGTGTTGTATCCATTCCGTCCAGCGTCCAAGGACGCCGGACGTGGCCCGTGGTAAGTATGAACCGTCAGTGGGGTGTATTGGCTAACAGAGTGTGAACTAGCGCTGAAGTGTACTAACCAGCTAACTTAAAACAAAACGAGTGTATTATATATTAATATATATATATATATATATAAATATAATATATATTAGTATATATGTATGAGAGGTGGTCCACACGTGTGGACCCACCACGATATATGCCTCAGATCTGCATCATCCAGATCATCAGACTCTCTGGACAGTGGCTTATATATATATATATATATATATATATATATATATATATATATATATATATATATATATAGAGAGAGAGAGATAAATAAATAAACAACATTCAAATATAAAATACAACCAGCAACATAATGCTAACATGGAATGAAATGTGTAAGATCTCACTTGACCAGATTGTGTTTCATCTGCATCGTCCATCTGGACAGTGCTACGTGCACCCACTATGATGGAAGTTTTTCCATCCAAACTGTCCATCCATTTGATAAATCAGGACCGTCCATCTGCTGGACAGTAGAGCCCCACCCCCTGATATTTGTATTACATCCAAACCGCCGATCCATTTCGTGGGGACCATCATGATGTAAGGGTCTTAGCCGCACCGTCCAAATGGTCAGACGGTGGGTCCTACCCACTGATGTACGTGAACCGTCCATCCATCTGACAGCTCATCTAAAGCTTGAGACTAAAAATAAGACAGGTCGAGTATCAAGTGAACCACACTACAGAAAGTAGTGGAGTTGAACGTCTGCCATTGAAACCCCTTTTTGGGATTACTGAAGTTTTGAACCATCATGATATTTGTTTTTCCTCTATCTAGGTCCTCGTGACCTTATGCATAGATTGGGTGGAAAATAAATACTATGGTGGGCCAACTAGAAATATAGCTGTGGAAATCATTATCACCGCGGCCATTGTGGTAAGGTCCAGATGATCCTTGGATATGATTCATTCCTTTGAAATAATGCTCTAAGGTCCAGATGTAGTTGAATGGTGTATTGGACTCGGCCTATTCAACTCGGCCATTTGGCTCGACCCATTCGACTCGGACTATTCGACTTAACCATCCGACTTGGCCATTCGACTCAGCCTATTCACCTCGGCCATTTGACTCGACCTATTCAACTTGGCCCATTGATTCGGCCCATTGATTCGGTCCTTTGATTCAGCTCATTGATTCGACCCATTTGAATCGGCCCATTGATTTGGCCCATATGAATCGGCCCATTTGATTCGGCCCATTTGATCGGCCCATTTGATTGGCTCATTTGATTTGGCCCATTTGATATATATGAGGCCCAATGAGACGTATGTGAGGCCTTTGTGTGGGCCGACTGTGATGTATATGAGACCCATTGCGATGTGAGATTCCACCACGATGTATGTAATAATGTTTCGGCGGCCATGCCTTGGGAACAATGATGGTTAAATGTCCGCATTGTAACTCTCCCTAGGGGCCCATTGATAGGCCCATACTTGTAGTGTGTAGGCCGTCTAGGCCCTTCTTCATTATGAACAGAACTCATCACCACATAACATGTTTAGTATAGTTCCATAATTCATGCTCATACGCATCATATGTATGCTTGAGATGAGGAGTGACTGATCATAGCATATGCCTTCGGGCATATTGTTTATGGGCTCCCTAATAGGCGGAGTTGTCCTTCATGAGTGCGCGGTACACGCAAGATTGTTACATGACTGGTAGTGTGATTCATGTACTTTGTATTTATATGACATGATTTCTATATGCCCTAGCAACATTAGGGTTATGACCTCCACAGACACATCGTGGATGGCAGGATCGGACACTAAAAATATTATTACTAAGTATCGAGGCGCCATAGATGTCCCTGGGTGAAAATTTCTAAACCCGATGGTACCAGAGGATGACTCCAATGTCAAGACCGAGTGGATACGAGGGCCGAATACTAGGAGGCCGCATCTCCCACTGTGTCGTGGTCGGTTGGAAAGGGGTATGGCCTTACTCGCCCAAGGGTAGGGGGCATTACTAGGCTGAGTTTGACCAACTCGTGAATGGGTCCACTATCAACATGCCAGATATGTGTTGGCAGACTATTGGCCAGGCGAGTAATGAGGTTTCTTATGCTCACTTGGACAGCATGCCTGGAAAAGGGGCAGTGCCATTTGGAGTATGTTAAACCCCGGTGATTATTTTGAGTGAGAACCGTACTGATATTTGATGCTCTGGTGAGGAGCTGCATTGATATGTGGATGAGGATTATCATACATGAGTTGTATTTCACATCACATGGCCTTAATATGGCCGACAGCATTCATATCTTGCACCGCATAGCCTTGGTACGGCTGATTGCATTCATGTACTCATCAGCATCATTCCACATTACTCCGGCATTACATTCTGAGCACGCTCATATTGCGCACATACTTACACCACCCTCTAAGCTTTCTATAAGCTTGTGCATGATTGATGCATGCAGGTGACGCCAGGATGCAGCTGTAGCTTAGTCAGAGCAGGAGCGTACCGCAGAGCTTCATGAGTTTTTGGTTATTATCACCATTGTATTTCCCTTTATGCGCATTGTACTTAAAGTTTTTGATCATAGTGAATTTTGTGATGGTGTTCTTATAATTATTGTTCGTGGGTTATGCTTATGGTTATGCTCATTACGAATCAAAATCATGTTAGAAATTCTCTTTGTAGAATCCCAAGATCGGAACCTGGTGTATGGGTACCAGAAGCCGAGAATGGGGTACTACGGAGGCTGTCGGCGCCAGATTCGGTGATTGGAAATTTTGTGAGCCCAGTTTTCGAGTCTGAGGCATGACATCAACGATCACGATCGATGCTAGTTTTTATTGGAAAGTAAACTGACCTCGCCATATTTGGCTCTTCGAGTTCTCTTGATGATTTTATGGGGGATGACATGCTAACTACCCATTTTTGTGCATTACCTTTGCCTAGGAAGTGAAATTACTTCGTGCTCGAGGAGCTTCAGTACCTGTGAGGAGAGAGAGCACTTTTAGTGAGAGGACTGAAGTATTGGATTAGGGGGAGAGGTACTTACCTTCTAAGGATTCCGACAAGGACTAAGAGTTTATTGTTTGGTTTTTTAGATTTATTAAGCCGTCTGTATGTGCTTTTTGTTTGGTTCAAAAATGGTGGAAAGCATTGTATTTTATCTTTGTAAGCAAAAAAAAGACATACATGTGAAGAAAATATATGATGGAATGAAAAGAAAGCTTTCGAAAATTTTGTGCCTTGTGTTGTTAGTGTATGTGTGGTTTGTACTTGTTATACCCTTAGATGTAGGAATCAGAACGTTGACTTAGTTGGATGTCATAATCTCTTTTCTAATCGTTCACTAAGGGTCCCGACCCTTTTAAGGTAGTGTGCAATGGTATTCTGCTCCTCGGAATTGAGAAGAGCCTAAAAGAATCCTCGACTCATTCCTGTCATCTTTGCATCTGTTGAATATTCGTATTGCCTTGGATCTTCCATATACATGTTTTTTTCCTTTTTTTTATCTTACCAATATTGCCCGTATCGCCCTTTCAAGTTTTCGTTACATCCGGCGTGCCTGTCATTTTTGCTCGTGGCGCGCTTTCAAGTTTTCACCACATCCCAAGTATTTAATCTTACCTACCCCTTGGTAGCTTTGTTGTTTTTACCCTTGGCACCCTTTTGAGTTTTCACCAAGTCCTCCTGCATGCCCGTTGTTTTTACTTGAAGTGCCCTTTCGGGTTTTCACTTCGCACATTTTGTTTAGGGAAGCTTTTTTCTTTTTCTTTGATTTCCGCAGCGATGGAGGGATCAGACTTCCATCCTTACCGGCCGATCGGTAGCTCTTCCTTGTCTTGAGTCATGATGGCAAAGCTGTTGACTCAAGCTGATATCATCTTGAGAGGATGTGAGTGGGGGTGGGCTTCTTGGGTCAGATTTTTCCTTGTTTATATTTCCTTAATTTCTCTTTCTTCCTTTTCTTGACTTTCTTGGACTATGCGCACTTATTTTGTCCTCATTTCTCTCTCTCTCTCTCTCTCTCTCTCTCTCTCTCTCTCTCTCTCTCTCTCTTTAAAAAACTATTTTAGACCACACACTCTTATTTTGTCCTCATTTCTATTTTCTCTTTTTTTTTTTTGTTCTTTGAACCTTCATATTAAAGCACTTATTTGGGGATAGGAGGGAGCGATTCTGAGGATGGTCAGCTTTGTTTGTGCGGATGTTTACTTGGCCCAAATTGCATATAAAAGCGCTCCCATGTCTTCTAATTTTCTCAAGGAGCTCGTCCATCTTTGGATTTATGAAGGGCGTCCTATTATTGATGATGACGACATGTGGGATCCTGTAGTGGCTGATGATATTGTTCTTCATGAGCGTCATCGTGTGAGATACGGGATGCTGCACCGTTCACTTTTTATGAAGTAATTGATCGTCACAAGTACGAACTCATGATCATTAAATGTTGTTGGCCTGTTTTTTTGTTGATGTCGATATCCTACGTAGAGGAAGTTTAGGACCTTGCCAGGTTGTAGAGTTTCAAAGTACACACATGGATCCAATGTGTGTGGTCCTGACACTTGAAATACTTTTTGACGTGAAATGTAAGCATGGTCTTCACAGCTTCTGCTTAATAGGCTTCATTTCAAGCTTTGTTGACAAGCTTTTGATAAATCTAGAAAAGTCTTCATAAGATGCAAGATTGGGCAGTCATAGCTTCAAGAGTTCAATCATTCTCTACTTATTTTTCGAGGATAGGGATTCGCAATGCGCACTTCCTCAAGAGTTTCAGGAGATCCTAGGTTTACAATTTTGAAATTTTTAGGATGACAATAGCTTTTTATTTTAAACTTTCTTAGTAGACCCTCTAGTTCGAGAGTGGATTCATCATCTTCCACGTCATCAGCTTTGTACTAACCCTTGAGTTTAAAGTCCAACTCTAGATCGAAATCTTATACGTTGACTTCTACTCAAGTTCTTTGACAGACAGACTTGGTACTTATTACTTGGGATTTTTAAAAAGTATTTCTAGATTTTTTGGGTTTTTTTAGAAATTTTAATTTTTGAAAATTTACAAATATTTGATTTTTTTATATAGTTATGAAATATTTAGTATTTTGGATTTTTGCAAAATCTAATTTTATGGAGTTTTTAGCTGTAAGGGACCCCAAGCGAGATGGCAACATGAACCATGGGTTGGTTGATCTGGCTCGAGGAGCCGAGTGCTATTCACATTGACTTTTATTATTGTTAGAGGGCTACAAACATATTATTGCCCTACACTCCTTCCCCTTAGGAGGCAAGGCCGAAGGGATCAGTAGATGGGCCCTCATTATTGTGCCCAAACTTCAGGATGAGTAGGGGGTTGAGCTCCGAGTCGATGTCGAATGTGATTTCTCCTGGTTCATTCCCAATGGATTACAACTTATTGGGTTCTTCTAGCTCGGGTAAGACTAGGATTGTGGCCCGGTCAGTTAGGAGAATTCCTGCTCCTTGCCTAAATCCTTTGTATTAATGGATTAAATTGATGTGCAGGTGAATGGATTGTTGACCTTGTCTTCTTCTATACCCCTATGCTTTGGTTTCTTACCAGGAGGATGCTCATATCCCAGTCTTCTCCTATTCACATACTCTCGATCCTCAATGACCGAGGTCGAATCTTGATATTCGAGCCGATAGCAGAAGATTTGGTGCTCGCTAGGAATGAAGACGTAGCTTGATCTGATGGGACATGCAAGAGGAATGTAATTCACAGTCTCGAACCCGAAACTATGGTATGAGATGTCCTCATTGGAGCATTGTACATTTATGGCTGGGAGGACAAACTCCTTCTGTCTCTCATTATTGCGAATAGATGGTGGGGACTTCTACTCCTAGTTGTCGACTAGTGATACTGGTGCAGATGACTGTGTAAGCGGTGCGGACAAGGCATGCCCATGGTTGATTGAAGCTGAGATGGGCATGGTGTGCCCCTGGTTGGTTGAAGCTGAGACAGGTAGGTTGTACCCCTGGTTGGTTGTTGGAGCAGGAAGGTTGTCCCCTTGACTGATTGATGTTGAGATAGGAAGCGTGTGTCCTTGGTTGACTGTTTGAGCGGGGAGGTTGTCCCCTTGATTGATTGATGCTTAGATAAATAAGGTGCCCCTGGTTGATTGCTGGAGCGGGGAAGTTATCCTATTGATTGATTGCTGCTGAAATAGGTAGGGCGTGCCCCTGGTTGATTGAAGGAGTGGGGAGGTTGTCCCATTGATTGATTAAGGGTGTGAAGACTAGACTAAATGAAAATACCCATTGTATGCTTATAGTGGTTGAGTCTAATCTCTAAAAACTAGTTAATTTCAAGCTCATCTTCAAGGTGGAGGTTAGAATCCTCATTTGAGTATTAATCTCAAGAAAGATGATTTAAAACTCATTAATTTATAGGCTTGGGCTGAAAGATAATCATAAAATCATCTAAGTTTCTATTGCACTAAAAAACCATTTAAATGCCCAAGAACCGAATGCCCTTCATAAGAAGTATAAGCTCCAATGATTTTTTTTAAAAAAAAAGAAGGGCAGTAATAACTCTTTCGATGGGATCGAGCAGAGCATTGATGGCATCGAGCAGGGCTTTGATGGCATTGAAGAAAGCGATTTTCCAACTGAACTATTCTGGACAATTTACACACTACTATCTGATGTCATCGAGTGTCCTTTGATGTAATTGAAGGTTCCTCGATTATCGAGAAACTCAAATAACTTGATAAACATATCTGAGTTACCTACTCGATTCCATCGAAGATCCTTCGAGATCTGCTCGATGGGATTGAGTAGCACTCGAAATCTGTTATTTTAGGCATATGATTTCACAGCAGCTTTGCACCTCTTCTAGCCTTAATAATCATGTTCCAATTAGGTTTCTAAGTCTAAGGGTTGATCAACATTGTTTACCTATTAAGCCAAGATCATCTAAAGGTTCAATGGTTGTATTGGGTCAAGGGTTTGGGTCACCAAGGTACCTCATTTACTTATTCTTTGCCCCTTGATGCTCTTTTCCTCTTATGTCTTCAGTCTTCAACTTCTAGATGCTTAACCGACTGCATGACATAAGGACTCACGTGATTGAAAAACAAGATGCACAAATAAGTTTACTGGGCTACCTTGCCTTATCATTGGCCTTTTTGTTTGGATATTTTATGATTTATAGACATATTTTCAGTGACATGCTTTATCTGTCTATATATTTCTGAATATTTGTTGAATGTATGATAATCATGTGCATATTTTTCATATTTGCTAATTGTAGACAGCCCTTTGTCAATTTTTGACAAAAATGGGGATACATAACTCCCAAAAAAAATTGCCAAATTATCTTTTTGTTGGAAATCTTTGCTAAAGAATAAAGTAGGAATTGAGGGGGAGCTTGTGTGAAAAGTCAAATCAAGTCATGTCAAGTCATACTATATTTATGTATATCATTAGTATGACATGTAATTATTTTAAGTTTTTGAGGTTGACATTTGTTGTCATTAGCCTTTAACTCTAGGTTAGGTTTTCTTATGTAATTGACAAGGGGAGAGATTGTAAGTGTAAAAGATTGCCAATTACATATGTCAAGTCTAAGATGAGCCCCGTCGATAAAGAAGACTTAAAGACTTAAAAAACTAAAGTGCAAAGAAATGCAAGATAGATGTGCCACAATGTTAACCCTAAAAAACCTCAAAAAGCTTTGAAACCCTATAAGAAGACCTTATGAACTTATCTCCTAAAAAACTAAGAAAGGAATGAATGAAAGGACTGAAATTCAGGTGTGTTCATTCTCACCGAACCTACATTTTGTGCCACCGAAGTGAGCTTTAACAAGATAACAAGTAAACTACGAAATTCAGCTCCAACCGAATGCCAAATTCGGTCCCACAAAGTGCACCTTCGGTGCCACTAAAGGCAACACTTGGTGCCACCGAACTGAGCCACAATGAGATGGTAAGCGGACTGCCAATTCGACTACAACAGAATGCCAAATTCGATGCCATTGAAGGCACCTTCGGTCCCACCAAAGGCAACACTTGATGTCACCGAACTTCGCAAAAACAGGAGAGAGTGGAGACACCCAAATTTCACTGCAACCAAACTTAAATTCAGTCCCACCAAAAAGCACCTTTGCCACGACCGAAGGTGCCAAAAATTGTCTAGTAGCCATAGTTGATTTTCATGCCTAATTATGTGTCACCGAAGGTTAACTCAGTCTGACCAATAACTAGACATTTTTTTTTACCATTTTTCACCCATTGTAATCATTCTATAAATCTGATTCTTAGGTTTCAAAATCAAGAGGTGAGAAATAAAGAGATCCTTGTGGGAGTGGTTCCTTGTTTATATATATATATATATATATATATATATATATATATATATATATATATATATATATATATATATATATATATATATATATATATATATATATATATATATAAAAATGTAATTATTACTTTTTTATTTTTTCT
Source organism: Magnolia sinica (assembly GCF_029962835.1). Lineage (NCBI taxonomy): Eukaryota > Viridiplantae > Streptophyta > Magnoliopsida > Magnoliales > Magnoliaceae > Magnolia > Magnolia sinica. Next base: position 85,595,544 of record NC_080576.1, on the reverse strand, counting down.
TTCAAATGTTCAAACGCTCATATCTTCTTTGTTACTTGTCTAATTTTTGTAATATTTATCTTGTTGGAAAGATAATCAGATAAGCTTTCTAACAAAACTATAATCACTTTAATCAAACCTCGTTTGATGCGCTGAAAATATGTCCGTCCAATATATGAAATCATTTGTTTACGATTTGACCAATCGTTTTCTTTTGATGATCTTAGGATCATTGGAAACGTCGTCTGATAAGCTTTTCATTATAATCGAAATAATCTTAATCAGATCTTGTTTGATTATTTTAAGGCACGACCAAAGTTTTTTTCATTCTAGTCAATCGGCAATGCATGGTTTTGATAAACGGGCCGGATCTTCCTCATCATGACTCGAATTTGAAGAAACTTAAGTTTGTTAGGAAGATCATTTGACCACCTTTCCTAAGAATCATAAATCATCCTAATTGGTTAGGATTTTCCTCCAATAATACCATGGCCATTTTGTATATTAGAACGACTGTACTTTCCTCGATTTTGAACATATGATATCTCGCACCTCAATACAACACTATCCGGAGGGACAAAATGATGCAGAGAGTGATCCATGGGTAGAGATTTATCATTTTATCCATTTTTACATACCGGTTGCAACATACAGAGAGTTTCAGGGGTTTTGAAGTTCGGATGTTCGGTGACCGAATCATTATTGGATTTGGTGTTAGCCGATCTGGTCTGTTGGTTATCTCCGGTACGTGCCGAGTATGCTCATAGTTTGATCCGTTTGGATTTTCAATGATTTCTAAGTCACCAGAAGACAATTTATTGAAGTAAAGTTGAAGCTCAAAGAGTAACGCGTCCTTGTTTTGAGTGGGGTGTCTATAGATCTTACTGTCCATATCTTTCTATAGAATTTCAACTGTTCACTTGTTTATCTTTGTGATGACCACTAATCTGATGGTTAGGATCATGCATTCAATGCATTTTTTTTTCTCATTAAGGGTAAAAAATTTGTGCGGTTTTGATTGAGGCACACGTGGAAGAATATAAAATAATCAGTGTCTTACATGTAATTTTATGATGTGCATCTACATGGTGGGACACACCTGATGGGTTAACATTTCTAATTTTTTTGATGTGTATCTAGATGGTCGGACACACCTGATGGGTTAACTGGTCTAATTTTTATGATGTGCATCTACATGGTGGGACACACCTGATGTGCGGCTTATACCCTGCTTGCATGACACCTTCAGCGGTTGTTATTAGCTCACTGCACCCAACACATAAACATGCAATACCTTCGTGACCTTCTTCTATTGTCTCTGTTTTTACAATTTTCATTTTTGCAGACATGACATTAAAATATGTATTATATATGTACATGCACGGACCTAAAATTTTCACTATGGTGAAAATGCAGCCTTTTGTGGGACTAATGCAGTGTGACCATTCTTGCAGAAATGCTCAGTTTAGCGGACGCAGGAGGCAAGTTAACCCTAGAAGACAATCTCACTATCTAGCCACCTACCGTCGTCCCAGTCAAGCTTATGAGAAAGAAATCTGAATTATCCAACCATCTGCTAAATGTATCTTTCATGCTTCTGATCAGGGGCAGCAATGTAAGTTGTGGCAACTCATGGATGCACATTTACTGGCTGTCAAATCGAAGGTTATAAGGAAAATAGTGAGTGGTCAAATTTTGAAGAGAAGAATCAGATGGTTAATATATCTTCTCTGTGGTTATGCTGCATTCAGAGTTGGGCTTGCAATTTGGATGGTCTAGATTGCCTTAAACTATGACATGTGTATGTTTTTTAATGGATTATTTTTTTATGCATTCGGACAATTTTCAACTTGTTGTTAATATTATATATTGTTTATTATAAAGTTGTATAATATTTTTTTAATATTCATTTTCAATTGTATTGCAGTATTCTTTGGATTTCAAAAATATAAAAAAATACAAGTTCCAATTGAAAGAAAAAAAATAAAAAATTATAGGCTTTTGTCAGTGGTTGCATGGCTTTTATCGACGCTTCCTAAATAAGGGTTCAAAATCGTTTTGAAATTGTTTTCTAAATTTTACGAATTTTTTTCCCAAACTTTGCGACGGTTATCAACCATTCCTATTCTAAAATTTGCAACAGTTTTCAACCGTTTCTATTCTAAAATTTATGACAATTTTTCAACCGTTCCTTTTTTTTTTTTCAACCCACTTTAGATTTTGGTGTAGTGATATCACATACAATAAACATGCAACCAAACTCAAAACTAACCTTATTTACATTTGACTGCAATTATTATATTATTATACATTTGTTCGCTTTACAAAGACATTGTGATATAAAGGTAGAAATGGGACTTTCGGCACGTAAAAAAGTAGCGATTATATTTTTCTTTAGGTGCTTACTTTACATCTGTATTTGACTTTCCTTTTTTATTTTGTAATTCTATCTTAGCAAAAACACTTGAAAAGTCAATAAGTGCTTATTTACCATTTACACTAATGGAAGTGGAATGAATAACAACTACATGAGTGTCAGCTATCCTGTTGCTAAGAGAAATGACCAGAAGCTTACCATGTTGCACTTTTATCCGTGGTTATGTCGGCAGACATTTGGGGAAGCGGATTGGCTGGTGTACCAAACACCAGCTATATAGCTGGTATAGATACCTGTCGTGCCCGAGGCCGACGCTTCCCGAGGTTCAAAGGAGATCAAAGTTACATGGCCCCAAAATGATGTATTTATTATATCCACACCTTTCATTCGTTTTTTGATATTATTTTAGAGCATTTCACAATAAATAAATCATAATCCAAAGCTCAAATGGAACACACCAAAAATAGCAGTGAGGATAATGATTTTTACCGTTAAAAATTTCATAGGTCCACTATAACATTTATTTTCCATCCAATCTGTTAATAAGGGCACAAATACATGAATGAGGAAAATAAATTTCATATTGATCCGAAACTTTTGTCACCCCAAAAGGGTTTCAATGGTAGACGTTCAATCCCCCACTGTCTTTTGCGGTGTGGTCCAATTGATCTCTAGATCTGTATTATTTTTCACCTCAAGCCTTAAGACAAGCTCGTAAAATGGATGGACGGTTTGGATATAACACATACCTCATGATGGGTGTTCACTCCCCAAGTATAGGGTTGTGATGTAGTAATAAACTAGGTAAGACCGAGGTCGAATCCACAGGGACTGATACCTGTACGTTATCTGAAACCAAGTAGAACTAGAACTAGACTAAGATGTAATTTAAACCAAATAGAATTTAAGAAATAATTGTGGAATAATTATCTAAAACTTTAAAGAATTCAGAGGAAGGGAAACTGGGGATTCAGAGGATCCACTTGTAGAGATCAGGGAGATCTTATGCCATCATCATCTAAACTAGACTGAAAATATAGTTTTTAAAGAGATGAAAGATATATAAATTAGAATGGATTCCATCATCAATCCATGCCCATGAGGCAAAGTAAACAACAGAATTAAACTAATTACCAACCAATCAATAATGCAGGGAAGTTAGGAAGGGTATCATCATCCGACCATGCCCAGGAGACTATGGCGAACAACAGGGCTTCCTGACTTCATAAACATAAAAAGGGGAAAGGAATACTCAAGGCCATTGCAGATCCATTGTAATTTTAGTCACAACGGACCATTAAAGACAAAAAAAAAACATTCCTTTGATTTAACTAGAAACATCATCAGTCGGTTTAAACAGAAAAAACATAAAAAAAACTCCCATCAGGCTACAAGCTTCACCTCTTAGCCCCAGCTAAGAGGTTTAGCCAAGAATAAACATGTTTAGGCTCAACATCCTCTTAAAATAAAGAAAAAAATAGTAATTTGAAAATAAACAAATTCAAAAGAAATAATACTCTCTCTCTTTCTCTGTCTGCTCCACCGTCCCTTCCTCTTTCTCTCTCTCTCTCTCCCTGTCTCTGCTCCACAGCTGCTTCTCCTTTGATCCCCCGAACCAAGCCAAGCTCTCCTCCTTCAATCCTCTTTTTCCCACGCTGCTCCCTGTCTCAAGCCCAAAACGTGCAGCCCAGCACCTTCACGTTCCAAAAAAGAACTTTTTTTTTTCGGCTTCTCTCTCTCTCTTGCTTATAAAGTCTACTCAGTAGCGGAGAAACCTGGCTGGAGTCGGATTGTATGCTCCGCAACCCCCTCTGAAAAATTTCGCAGCCAGCAACTATAGCTGCGTCGCAGAAACGGTTTACTCAGCCACAGAAATAGCACCGACACTCCCACTTCCTTTGCTTTCTTTGCAAAGAAGCAACGTCCCTTGGGGAATAATTTGACAAGCTACACGATGGACGGTTTGGATCGTCCATCCGATCAAAGGTAGTGGCCCACATGATTCCGGAACATCCAGAACTCGCGGACGCGCGAAACAGGGGCCTGCGAACGCGGGGCTCGCTGTCGAAGTTGGTGGGGTCCATGATCGATTTCGGTTTCGAAATTTAGTCCGTCCGTTCGATTTCCCTCGGAATTTCGGTTGGAGATGGACGGTTTTGGTTGTCCGTTGATGCGGCCCACGGGATTAAATCAGTTGCACCTGCATTGAACGTTTTAAAACAATCTCCTTATGACCCCTGTAGCAGACACGCATGTATGTATGGCTGCCCACGGTCAACGTGGTTTTGATTTTTTCGATATCCTCTGCATGATGGATGGATCGGATCACTCGTCTGGATGATGAAAGTGGGCCTGCTAATGAAGCAGCGGACGGTTCGTACGCGAAGGAAAACAGAGCTTCCGTCTCTGGAAAGGAAGCTGACGGGCGTGCGTTGTTTGAAGTTTTGCTCCGGTGCAGTGCACTGCAAGTGCACTTACTGCAGTGCTCGTGCAGCACTCGTGTGGCCCCTCAATGATGGTTATGAAAAATCCAATCCGTCCTTCCCCTTTATCATCTCATTTAACAGCTGATACCAAAATTGAGGCATATCCAGATATCGTGCGGGCCCCAGAATCAATGGTTTATGGGCTGATCTGTCAGTTGGGGTACTTCCATAGTGATCCGAGGGCTGAAATTTGATATGTACGGTTAATTTATGGTCCTCAGGCCATGTATGAAGTTTTGAGCCAATCAGATGGCAAGAACTATGTGATCTTGCATTTTTCACCAATTTCGGGCCTCTTTAACGTGAATGGCCTGCTTTCCTCAGATCCTTGATGCATAATTCCATCGATCTTCGTCTCCTGGAGTCCGTCCCTTGCCTTGGGTGTCATCAGAGCGTTAAATCCATACTTTTAGTACCCTTTTCCAGTCCAAGCTCGTGAATACACCCTGCATCACAAACATGATTAAATCAGGCCGTTAAACAATACTATGTTTGTAAATCCAGGTAACAACTGGGTCTGATATGCAATATTTGACCCTCAACAATGGGGCCCAGAGAACTTGCTGAGATCAATACACCAGCTATTTGGCTGTTGTGGACACCATCCAATCCGCTTCCGAACTCTTGGGTAAAGATCATTCTGCACATATACGTCAAAAAATAAAGAAAGAAACAGAAAAAACAAAAACCAATGTACCTGTATGTTGGGTACAATCAGGGTTAATGTCTTTCTGTTATTGATTTTGCCGGGCAAAAGGCACCTGGTCGTGATCATACGGACCCATCGCATGGGAAAATGCGTAATAAGGTAAGCTGATGGTACTGGGTGTATCATTTATTCGTAAAATGGTACACATGGCATACATTATTCAAGTCAACTGGGAAAAAGGAATTGGCAAATCACAATAAAATCAGATTGCTTGAACAATCCTAACCGTTAATATGTGGATACCTGTCCGTGGAAACAGGACCATTGGATATTTTCATTTTTAACCATCAAATGAATGCCCCCAATCTCACAGTTTAATGATTAAATAAGCATCAGATTTGGTTCATATTACATTTATGTCTAAACTGCTACTTATAATTTGAATGGTTTAATTCCGATTACAATATGTTACTTATACGGCATTTAAACCTCTAAGTGCCTGCGTATTATTTATTACACCTTGCCAGAGTATCAAAGTTTTTTTTACCAGGGAAGTTAAGTACAAATAAAGAAAACATTGTAGTTAGTGTATGTTCGCAGTGGCTGTGAAAATGCCCACACAAACAGAGAAACGCAAAAGAGAAGTTATATGTACGTTGCCTAACGCCAGTATGATTGGATGGACTTGATTTTACAATCTGGAAGAATTTTGGAGCATGACCCATATTAGAACAGTGGTTTGGATATGTTGAAGCATGTGCACCGCCTGGGAAGCGGATTGCGTACTGAGTAACTCAGTAAGCTAAGCGTACTGAGTAAACTCTGTGGGGTCCACCTTGATTTATGTATTTTATCCACTCTGTCCATCCATTTTACCGGATAATTTTAGGGCTTGAGCCTAAAAAATAAGTATATCGAAACCTCAATTGGACCACACCACAGTAAACAGTGTGAATTGAACATCTACCATTGAAAATTTCTTGGAGGCAACAGGAGTTTTGGATCAAGCTTGTACTTGTGTTTTCCCTTTATCCATTTTTGTGTGATCTTATGAACAGGTTGGATGAGAAATAAACATCACTGTCAGCCCTATAAAGGTTTCAACGGTGGAAGTTATTATTCCAACTGTTTCCTATGGTATGGTCCACTTGATCTTTGGGTATGCTTAAATTTTGGTCTCAACCCCTAAAATAAGATGGAAAAATGGATGGACAGCGTTGATAGACCATATGCATTCCCGGTGGGCCCAACAGAGTTTACTCAGTACGATAAGAGTGTACTGAGTAACTCAGTACGCAATTCAATTTCCACCGCGTGTCCAACTAACAGGCCCAAGGATGCTACTTATTTACTTGGAGGGATAATCCACGCCTAAAGTTCATCCTACGTGCATGCACCAGTGCGCATAGCTGGATGGGGCCCACACGAAATCACATTCAGATGATCGAAACCATCCATCTTTTGTACACATGCATGGATAGAGCACACTCCTAAAACTACACAGAACAGAGGCTTTTAACCATCCTTTGATAGCGTTCTAATGGACGGCTTAAAAACGAAATTGCGAAAGGTCACTAACCAAGCCAACAGATCAATCGTTATGAATCACGATTTTCGGATGATAGCCCATCCATAGTGCACGAGAGAGATGGATGGATCAGATCATACGAGTGGGCCTCATCATCGATGCATGCTGGAGATGCACACACGGACCAGCATACAATCAAATTATTTGACGGTCGTGATTACACCGAAGAAACCACACGCTTCATTTCATTGCTATCCACAAACGTGCTCATCCTTCCGTTGAAGGCGTATAAGTGCACACATCATTCCACACGTTAGCCTTTTTGTCAGGTTTTAGTATTTCCCTCTACACTTTCGATCACGTTTGGGCTAGAAATCGATAGACACGACGTGGATGCAATTTGAGAAGTGATGATGGCAATGTTACCCTGGATGCGACGATGATGGAGATGCGACGGTGTATTGTCACATCTGCAGTTGGACTGTCTGTAGTAAATAGTCTGTGCTGAGAAAAGCTACGTGGGGCCACCATGATGTGTATGCAATAACTACTCCGTCCATTATTTTCACCAGCTTAAGATAGAATGCTTTTGCAGAAATGAAGCTGATCTACAACTTAAGTAGGCCATAATAATGGCAACCGTCGGAATAATACACCCATCATTAAAATCTTCCTGGGCCCATCAAAGTTTTGGGTCAGACTGATATTTAGATTTTGAATTCAAGAGAGTGTAAATCACCTTATCAACGGTCGGATGGCATATGCATATCATGGTGAGCCTCAGGATCCATTGTTCCTCGTGTTGTGATTCACTTGTGTTTTGGATCGGACTGTTTTTTTGTCTCACGTCGAAGCATGTGCTAGCACGGAAGGGACTGGATTTCTGGGAAACGGATTTGTACGTTACTCCCCAGCACTAGCCCGGTGGCTTGTGGTCGGTGCTCTGTGGGCCCCACCATGATGTATGTGTTTCATCCATGCCGTTTATCCATTTTTACATATCATTTTTATATTTTCATCCCAAAAATGGGATGGATATAAATCTCAGGTGGACCACACCACAGGAAAACAATAGTGATTGGATATCCACCATTAAAATCCTCCCAAGTCCCAATGTACTGTCTATTTGACATCCAATCTGTTGATTAGGTCATACAGACCTAGATGAAGGTAAAAATAAAGATCAGCTTGATCCAAAACTTTTATGTGCCCCAAAAATTTTTTAATGGTTGACGTTCATTCAAAACTATTTCCTTTAATGTGGTCCAGTTGAGGTTGGGATATTCCTTGATTTTACTCTCATGTTATAAAATGTTCTAGAAAAATAGATGGATGGCATGGATGAAACACATACATCATGGTGGGGCCCATAGAGCACCCACCATCAGCCATTGGTTGGTGGGAGGGTGAGTAGCCAATCCGTTTCCGGATTTCTGCTGGCACAAATCACATTGGGTCCCCATAGAGCTTGTCGTGTACGGTCATGTTGTTGATGGAGAAATTCGCGTGCTCCCATGCGAGATAGAGAAATGCTATACTTAGCAGCCACGCATTTTAGATGCCCCAAATGCAGGCCTTCTGCTAGTCGTGTACGGTCATGTTGTAAGGTGGAGCCCATGATGAACAAGTCCCACTTGAAAATCAGGCCCGCCCAACTCATGTGATAAAAAATAGACGTTAAATGTGGACCATCTGATATCCTTAATCTAATCATCCGTTGTGACACATTTGCTGATTTCGTGGGTCTAACCTTTTTTTTTTTTTTAATAACTGACATTGATCATGGATCCGAACTGATGAATATACAGCTCTTGCATGCGTGTATTTCTTTGGCACGTGCAGGTGATACGATACGTCTGGACAGAGACTTTGAATCTGGGTCATCCTCCACTGATCCAGACAGTGTATATGACAATTTTCATATTTAGGCTGAAAAATAAAGCAAATTGAAGCTTCAGTTGGATAATATCAAGAGAATTTTATAATAAAAAATACTATAATTTATATTCCAGTATTGTTTTCCAAAAGCTACCTCAATAATTCTTATAATTATCCTTCCACTTCCTGCTTGGATGTGACGTGGATTAGCTAAGGGAAAACACAAATATCAGCTTGCCCGAAATTTATAAGGAACTTCTGAGACCCTAAAAAGTTTTTAATAATAGGTGGTCAATCCCCACTTTTTTCTATAATGAGGTCCATGGATCCACTTCATTCTTTGGCTAATGTCCTACTCCAAATGGATGAAGTGTGTGGATACAACACATGCATTGTAATGAGCCTGCAAGGCATCTGATGTAGGGAGGACATGTTGAGGTCAAGCATCACCTTTCTCAAGGGATAACCATTCTGAGTCCATAGAACTTTTCTGGACTCATCAGAGAGATACCTCTTAAATAGTAAGATAAACCTTAGTAAGAAGTTTCGGAATTATAGATATCTAAAACTCTTAGAAATTGTGACTTATTATAAATAGTAAACTTACTATTTATAAACATTCGTAAAAATAATAAGGGTTCTATTTGATCCAATGATTCTCTAGTCATCATAGTTTTTGGCCAAAAATAGTAAGTGCCCTATTTGGTCCAACCATGTAATTCTCTTAATTATTTTATTCTAATCACTTTTTATGTTGGAAATCACTTTTTTGTTGGAGAAACTTACTATAAATAGTAAAAACAAAATTAATATGGAGAAATCAAACTAAAACTTACTATAAATAGTAAAAATAAAATTAATATGGAGAAACTAAAACTAAAACTTACTAGAAATGGTAAAAACAAAATTAATACAGAGAAATCAAACTAAAACTTACTATAAATAGTAAAAACGAAATTAAAATGATGGTATTTCGCAAATTCGGCATGCGTACCCCGGCATAGTCAGATTGGGTGGCCAAAGTAGCTCGTTCTACTGCAAAATTATATATAGCATGTTGGATAACTCGTTCAATTTGTGAGACACGCCTATTTTGAGCTTCTGACATTACCGATCACTTCCACCTCCAACAAGATTTTTCTGGTCCATCCTATCCACGAAACTGTCCACAACCCACTCTACATCAGCATGAGAGCAAATATGTCGGCCTGGTAGGGCCACCATGATTTTTATATAAAATTCACCTCGGCCACGCGTGTCACCTCATGTTAAGCCAAAGACTCAACCATATCTCCATCTAGACCACATGATTCAAAACAATGTGCAGCGCCCTCCAAACTATTTCAATTAGTATGGTACACACGAATTGCATGTGGGTATGATTTAGATCTAAATTTTTGCGTGAAATCTAATAGTTAGAATAGATTTCATATAATTATCATGGTTCAAACTTTGGATGGACGAGATGTTCCTATTTTTGCGAGTTTTGTGTTCCGGACAATGAATAGCGGGCTGCACGTACGAAACGGACACTTCATGTTATTTTAAAATATTTTTAAAACATATTCTGATTTATTGATGGCTAAGATGAAGGGCTATAAAGAAAAATAATAATAATAATAATAATTAAAAAAATCCATAAGAAAAAGTGACACGTCCAACCAGATCAGTGCTGGCACGTTTGTCGGACATGGAAATATGTTTTTTCGGTTGATGAGTAAGCACACCCGCTGTGCGTGATTTACAGAGATAATCATGCACTCATGCTTGGAGGGATAATCCACGTGAAAAGTTCATTCTGTTGCATGCACCAGTATGCATCACTGGATGGGGCCTACATGAAATCATATTGAAATGATCGAAACCATCTATCTCGTATACACATGCGTGGATAGAACATGGTCCTAAAACCACTCCTAACAAATGCTTTTAATCCTCTGTTGGTGGCATTCTATTGGACGGATCAAAATCAAAATTTGGGAAAAGGTCCGTATCCAAGCTGACTAATCAATGGTCGTTCACCAGGATTTCGGGACGATAGCCCATCCGCGGTGTGCCGAGATAGATAGATAGATCAGATCACACAAGTGCATTTTCATGTGAGTCCCATCATCGATGCATGCTGGAGGTGCACACACGGTCTTGCATGCAAGAGTCGCTCAGTGAAATTATGCGACGGTCGAGATTGCACCAAGAAGCCACACGCTTTATTTTCTTGTTATCCGCAAACCTTCTCGTCCTAGGACGCAGATTGTGTATGAGATCACCTGCTATAGCGTAGTGTGGATTCTCTGTGGAGCCCACCTTGATTTGTGTCCTTTATCCACGCCGCTCATCCGTTTCTCCAGCTCATTTTATGGCCTGATCCCAAAATTGAAGCAGATCCAAAGTTCAACTGGACCAGACTACAGGAAGCAATTGGGATAACGACGTAAACCACTGTTGAAACCTTCCCCGGGCCGTAGTGATGTTTGTATTTGTCATCTAACGTGTTGATAAGATCACGCTGACCTGGATGATGGGAAAACACAGATATCAGCTTCATCCAAAACGTCAGTGACCAAAGAAGTTTTCAACGGTCGGCGTTCAATTATTTGTGGTCGATCATGACCTGGATAAGCTGGAAAAACAGATGGATGGCGTGGATAAAACACCTACATTAGGGTGGGCCCCACACAATCCGTATCTTACCTCTCTTAGTGCATAGTAACCAGCTCACCACCCTTTTACCTTTTGGAAGTGGGGACGCGGATTTCCTGCTAAAGCCTTTCGCATGAAGTTCCTGCGCTGAGGGTAATGGGTGGGGCCCACCACCATGTTTTTTGAAAATCTACCCTCATCCGTTTGGCGATCTCATTTTAGGACAAGTGATAAAATTTTAGGTGGATCTAAAACTCAAGTGGGCCACACGAGAGAGAAATTTGGGGAAAGAAATACTTACCATTGAAACCTTCCTGGGATCCACCTTGATGTTTATATGCCATCCAAACCGTTTACGAGGTCTTTACCACTGGGATGAAATGAAAATACAAAAAATTTAGCCTGAAGAAAAGCTTTATGGCCACAAGAATGTTTCAATGGTTCTAACTGAATATCCACTGATTCCTCTCGTGTGGCCCACTTGAGTTTTGGATGCACCTCATTTTTGATCAAATATCCTAAAATGAGCTTGCCAAACGGATGAACGGGGTAGATGTCCCGCAAACATGGCGAAGGCCCCACGGAGAAAAAGGCTTTCGCAGGAACTTTCCCTCGACGGTTTTGATGGGAAGCGGATTGGCTGGTGTACCACACACCAGCAACCTAGCTGATGTGGTACGTGTCGTGCTCGGACGAGCGCTGACGCTCCTCGAGCTCCGAGTTACACGAACGGTTCAAAGTAGATCAGAGTTACATAGGCCCCACAATGATGTATTTATCATTTCTACACCGTTTATCCATTTGGCGAGATATTTTAGATCTTATACCAAAAACGACTAATTTCAAAGGCTCAAGTGGACAACACCACGAATAGCACTGGGATAATGATTTTCATCGTTAAAACATTCGTAGGGCCACCGTAGCATCTACTTTCTATCCAATCTGTCACAAGGGCACACAGACTTGGATAAAGGGAAAAAACAAATATCATATTGATCCAAAATATCTATGAACCCCAAAAGAGTTTCAATGGCAGGAGTTCAAATCTCCACTACTTTTTACATTGTGGTCCACTTGAATTTTGGACCTAATTTATTTTTCAGCTCAAGCCTCATGACCAGCTCACCAAGTGGACAGACGGTTTGGATATAACTCATACCTCATGATGAGACCCACAGAATTTGGTGACGTCAACACACCAGCCACATTAGTGGTGTGTGGTACACCAGCCAATCGAAGCGGATTGGCTGGTGTACCACACACCAGCGATCTAGCTAATGTGTTGATGTCAGTAAGTTCTGTGGGTACCATCATGATGTATTGTTATACACCAACTGTCCATCCATATGGCGAGCTCGTCGTAAAGCTTGATCCAAAAAATAAAATACATCTACATATCAAGTTAAACCCTCATGTAAATGTTTAAGATTAAGGACCCAAAAATCTTTAACCCTAAGATGATTCATGAGTTCACATTTCATAGATTTTGAGTAAGGGACCACGGTTACAAATAGGGAGGATGTTAAGCACCCACTTTACCCGTATAGGTGTACAGTATTTATTTACTTGATCTTACTAATTTCTGAAGAGTATGACTAGTTTTTGCGTGTAGAAAATGTAATGTGATGCAATGGTAATAGTAATTGATCGATCCGATTTTCTATTGAGCAAGATCCGACTATATCGGCAGGTTGCAGATCATATGTTTGAAACAATCGAGTGCAGGTGCAAAGTATGTATGCATGGGATGCTTGATGCTATATTAATGCTTATGATAAAAAGACGACTAATTGGCTAAGGGTTCCGGTGGACCTGTTCTGATTATATCGGCAAGCCTCAGAGCATATGCAAAACAGTCGGATGCGGGGAAACGATGGAATGCAATGTATATATTAAAACAATGCCTAACTTGTTAAGGTTTCTAATGGGTAGGATCCAATTTTATCAACAAGCCTTAGACCATACGCTCGCAGTTAGACGCCAGGAAACAATGAAATGCACTATGATGTTAATATGTATGAGGAGCAAAGGGGTTGAGAAGAGAATGAATGTTGCACGATGCTAATGCTTGGGTTTAATGAAACAGATTAAAGCACGAATAACTGGATGGACGATAGTGTTGCAAGGATAGATTAAGTAATTCATATTTGAACTTAGGTGGCTTAGGAGGCTTGAACTCTACCTAGGCTACACTAGATTAGAGTTGGGCTCTCTCTCTCACTCTCACTCTCCTTAGTGGAGGGATGACTAGGTAGTTAAGGCTAAGGGACCTCTGGATGAGAATGACTGCTTCCTGAATCTAATGGAAGGGAGTGAGTCTCTGAAAATGAGAAGGGATGATTTGAAATGAGAATGGAAGGAGGCTATTTATAGCATCCAACATGGTTTTCTAGTAATTCTTGGTAATCCTAAGAGAAAAAAGTGGTTAAAGGGCTAGGATTGGAGATTGCCAAATGGCATCATTTCATGGGTCAGATAAGGTAATAAAAAGGGTAATTTTGGATAAGGAGATGGGTATCAGAGTAGACATACCTTAACCACACACTTGGGGCTTGAAAAAAGAGAGTTCCACATGCTTGAGGGACGCTGCCCCAAAGAGGGGGAATACCACGTGGTCGGCGACAACTTGGCTGATGCTGGTCCCCACTTGGATTCCCTGTTTTAGTAGGAACACATCCTCCAAGGATGTGGAGGCTTTATTGCGAAGGTTGCTACTTTGAAGTTTTGATTGTTTATCCGATTGGGCTTAGTTTTAGACTTGGATTCAAGCTTAGTTTTGGGCTTAACTAGGTGAGTTGAGTGGGTTGTGGGGTTGGGTAGGTTGACCAGGTGAGTTGACTTAGTGAGTTGACTAGGTGAGTTGACTCGCCGAGCCAACTCAAGGCTTTAGGGTTTTAGGTTACTGGGGTTCAAGGTTTTAGGTTCCTAGGGTTCAGGGTTAGGCTGACTGAGTTGAATGAGTTAACTGGGTTGAATGGGCTAAGTTTAGGGTTTAGGCTTCTAGGGTTAGGGTTTAAGATTGAGGTTTGGTTGTCCATCCATTAGTTCAAACTCAATCAGCTTATCGGTCTAGGGTGGGAAATCTACAGATACCCCTCTTTGGTAGAGGTTGTGTGCAACCGAATGTCAAAGCGATTAGACACCTCGCCTTTGCCAGTCAGTTATGAATTGCGATCTAAATTCGATGTCTGCCTTTGTGTCTATGTCAGCTGGTTGCCTGAAAATAAATAACTCACACATATTGCGAGGGTTTGAGGAAAACGTTACGATTGTCCCTATGCAGGCCACCAATTGCAACCCTTTCACTCTTGATCAGTACTAACCTCGAAAAAATACAGTAAAACAACTACTCTTTCTGTGGCCTTACAAAGATATTGACCCAGTACTTGATTATTTGTTGCTTCCTAGATCACCCTAGGAATACTTGTTTTGTTTAATCGTTAAAGTGGTTAGCAACCTTGAGCTTTGTGTGGCCTTACGAGGAACTCATTATGCCTTGGATTTGATCAAATTCTGCAAGCATCCACACTTAGGTATGTGCAGGTAACCTTTTTTCATGTAATCTTCTGGTTTTGACACTTAGGTTTCAATTTGTCTTTTTTGTTGTTTGGATGATTTCTTCTGATTAGTCTTGGCCTATCGTCTTTTTAAATCATTAGCATTTGATACAATGGAATTGACACTGGAGTTCAGTCTGATCGTAGTTTGAGGTACATTCGGATCCGATAATCTCCAGAAAAACAGTGAGATATCGGATCTTATTTGATTTCACCCTGACTCCCACCCAGAGATATGGAAGATCTCTTAGTGCCTCGAAAGTCTGGTGCTTTATTTTGAAAATGTTTTGTGATTTTGAAAGTCACCCCACTTTGGGGAGTGATACTCTATAGCATTTTTATTACGAAATGATTTTAAAATGTGTCCAACTTACCGATCGTCTCCATTGGGAATGCTAATGGGACTTCAAGTAAGCTAGTTTTTATTGAAAACATTTGAGGGGTTAGTGTGCATGCTGGTTGTGATGGGAATTGTGAATTTTTGAGATTTTATACTTTATTGCTTGGATTTTGGTTGTCGCAATTGGGACTAAGATCTATTAAGGATGGTTCATTTGATGTAAGTCTGATTAGTGGTCGTGATCAAGGGTCTGATTAGAGATGGTTGATCGGTTCAATCGTCTCACTAGACCTTATTATTGTGGGGCTGATCTGGATGGTTAGTTGTGATTAACTTCGGTTTTTATGAGTGATGCAGATTTGTCCATAGGTGGCAATTAAGATTTCAATTTGGGACCAATCGAATCCGTTGTCCCATGGGTTTGTGGTCAAGATTTCATTTTATGATCGATCAAATCCTTTGTCCCACGATTTTGTGGTCAAGATTCCGATCCTTGATTGATCGAATTTGTCGTCCCACTATTTTGTGGTTAAGATTCAGATCCCTGATTAATCGGATCTATCATCCCACGGTTTTCTTTATCAAGATTCTAATCCTTGATCGATCGGATCCATCATCCCATGGTTTTGTGGTCAAGATTTCTATCCCGAATCAATTGTATCCATCATCCCATAGTTTTGTAACTCTTTGGGGTAGTGTTTTTTGTGTTTTCGAAATATGATCCAGCCCATTGAATCACGAGTTGACAGTCGCATTCGATGCCGGTTTTATCGGGATCCAATCCATCAAATCACGAGTTGTTGGTCACGATCGATGCTGGTGTTTAAGATTTTGAAAAGGATCCAATACATCATATCATGAATAGATGGTCATGATCGATGATGGTTTTTATTGGGATCCAATACATCGGATCGCGAGTCAAAGGTCGTGATCGATTTTGCTTTTTTTAATTTTTGAAAAGGATCCAGTCCATCAGATCTCAAATAGACGGTTGCGATTGATGCTGGTTTTTATTAGGATCTAGTCCATCATATCACCAGTTGACGGTCGTGATGGATGTTGGTATTTGATTAGAGGGATCTAGTCCATTAAATCATGAGTTGACGGTCATGATCGATGTTGGTGTTTTTGAGATTTTAAAAATGATTCAGTCCATTAGATCACGAAGCATGAATCGATGATCGTAATCGATGCTAGTTTTTATTGGAAGGATCCAGTCCATCCAATCTGAATCGACCATCGCGATCGATGCTGGTTTTTATTGGAACGATCTAGTCCATCGAATCACGAGTTGACCGTCACAATTGATGCTGGTGTTTTTAAGATTTTAAAAAGGATCCAGTCCATTAGATCACAAATCAACTATCACGATCGATGCTGGTTTTTATTGGAAAGTAAAGTAACCTCGCCGTGTTTGGCTCTTCGAGTTCTCTTGATTGACACGATGATTTTATGGGCCATGACATGCTAACTGCCCATTTTTGTGCATTACCTTGGCCTAGAAAGTGAGATTGCTTTGTGATCGAGGAGCTTCAGTACCTATGAGGAGAGAGAGTACTTTTAGTAAGAGGATTGAAGTATTGGATCAGGGGGGGAGGTACTTATCTTCTACGGATACCAACAAAGACTGAGAGTTTATTGTTTGGTTTTTTAGATTTATTTAGCCATCCGTACGTGCTTTTTATATGGAACAAAAATGGTGGAAAGCTTTGTATTTTATCTTTGTAAGCAAAGGAAAGACATATACATGTGAAGAAAATATATGATGGAATGAAAAGAAAGCTTTCGAAAATCTTGTGCCTTGTGGTTTGTACTTGTTATACTCGTAGATATAGGAATTAAAACGTTGACTCAATTGGATATAATAATCACTTTTCTAATCGTTCACTAAGGGTCCCGACCCCTTTAAGGTAGTGCGCAATGGTATTCTACTCCTAGGATTTGAGAAGAGCCTAAAAGAATTATCGACTCATTCCTGTCATCTTTGCATCTGTTGAATCTTCGTGTCGCCTTAGATCTTCCATATACATGCTTTTTTCTTCTTCTTTTTTTATCTTACCAATATTGCCCGTAGCGCCCTTTTAGGTTTTCGTTATATCCGGAGTGCCCGTCATTTTTGCTCATGGCGCCCTTTCAACTTTTCACCACATCCCAAGTATTTGATCTTACCTGCCCCTTGATAGCTTTATTGTTTTTAGCATTAGCGCCCTTTTGAGTTTTCACCATGCCCCGTTGCATGCCCGTTATTTTTACTCGAATTGCCCTTTCAAGTTTTCACTTCACCTATTTTGTTTAGGGATGTTTTTTTCTTTTTCTTTGATTTCTACAGTGATGGAGGGATCAGACTTCCATCCTTACCGGCCAATCGGTAGCTCTTCCTTGTCTTGAGTCATAATGGCAAAGCCATTGACTTAAGTTGATATCATCTTGAGAGGATATGAGTGAGGGTGGGCTTCTTTGGTCAAATTTTTCCTTTTTTATATTTCCTCTGTCCTCATTTCTACTTTCTCCTTCTCTCTCTTTGTTCTTCGAACCTTCTTATTGAAGCACCTATTCGGGGATAGGAGGGAGTGATTCTTAGGAGGGCTAGTTTTGGTCAACTGACTTCATCTTGTCTATTGTAAATCTTTACATAGTTAGATAAGCTTACCCACTATTGGCGTTGATGGACTTCGGAAGATCCTCACCCCAGGTTGGTGACTTGGAGGGCACCTTTTGGAAGAACTCTTTTGTTCATTGGGCCATTTGATGTGATCTCTGAACTTGCCCTTGAGTTTGATAGATGCGGCAGTACTTGTTGTAAACCCAATTTGACTTTTCTTTCATCGGCTTCACTCTTCATGAGATTTTGACTTGAACTTGTAGGATTGCTTCCGTTTCCTAAGTGAGCTTATAATGAATTTCACCTGTAGTTGTTTGTGCGGATGTTTACTTGGCCCAAAGTGCATATAAAAGCGCTCCCATGTCTTCTAAGTTTCTTGAGCTCGTCCATCTTTGGATTTATGAAGGGCATCCTATTGCTGATGTTGACAACACGTGGGATCCTGTAGCGATTGTTGATATTGTTCTTCACGAGCGTCATCGTGTGAGATGTGGGATGCTGCCTCCATTCACTTTTTATGAAGTAATTGATCGTCACGAGTACGAACTCATGTTCGTTAAATGTTGTCGGCCTAACTTTTTTGTAGATGTCGATATCCTACGTAGGGGATGTCTAGGACCTTGCCAGGTTGTAGAGTTTCGAAGCACACACATGGATCCAATATGCGTGCTCCTGACACTTGAAGTACTTTTTGACGTGAAATGTAAGCATGGTCTTCGTAGCTTCTGCTTAATAGGCTTTATTTCAGTCTTTGTTGACAAGTTTTTGATAAATCTAGACAAGTCTTCATAGGATGCAAGATTGGGCAGTCATAGCTTCAAGAGTTGAATCATTTCTCTACTTATTTTCCAGGCATAGGGATTCGCAATGCACACTTCCGTAAGAGTTTCAGGAGATCCTAGGTTTACAATATCGAAATTTTTAGGATGACATTAGCTTTTGATTTTGAACTTTCTGAGGAGACCCTCTAGTTTGAGAGTCAATTCATCATCTTCCATGTCATCGGCTTTGTACTAACCCTTGAGTTTAAAGTCCAACTCTAGATCGAAATCATATAAGTTAACTATATACTCAAATTCTTTGACAGACAGACTTGGTACTTATTACTTAGGATTTTTTAAAAGTATTTTTTATATTTTTTGGTTTTTTAAAAATTTTAATTTTTTAAATTTTACAAATATCTATTTTTTTTATAGTTTTGAAATATTTAGTGTTTTGGATTTTTGAAAAACGTGATTTTATGGAGTTTTTGGTTGTAAGGGACCCCAAGCGAGATGGCAACATGAACCAAGGGTTGGTTGATCTGGCTCAGGGAGCCGAGTGCTATTCACATTGATTGTTATTATTGTCAGAGGGCTACAAACATGTTATTTCCCTACACTCCTTCCCCTTAGGAGGCAAAGTCGAAGGGATCAATGATGGGCCCTCATTGTTGTGCCCAAACGTCAGGATGAGTAGGGGGTTGAGTTCTGAGCCAATGTTGAATGTGATTTATCGTCGTTCATTCCTGATGGATTACAGCTCCTTGGGTTCTTCTAGCTCGGGTAGGACCAGGATTGTGGTCTGGTCAATTAGGAGCAATTCCTGCTCCTTGCTAGAATCCTCTGTATTAATGGATTGGATTGATATGCAGGTGAATAGATTGCCCTCCTTTTAACAACCTTATCTTCTTCTAGTACCCCTATGCTTTGGTTTCTTACTTGGAGGATGTTGATATCCCAGTCTTCTCCTGTTCACATACTCTAGATCCTTAATGATCAAGGTCGAGTCCTGATATTCAAGTCAATAGTAGAAGATTCAATGCTCGCTGGGAAGGAAGACGTAGTTTGATCCGATGGGACATGCAAGAGGAATGTAATTCATAGTCTCGAACACGAGACTATGGTATGGGATGTCCTCATTAGAGCATTGTACATTTATGGCTAGGAGGATAGACTCCTTCTATCTCTCGTTGTTGTAAATAGATGGTGGGGACTTTTGCTCCTAGTTATTGACTAGTGATACTGGTGCAGATGACGGTGTAAGCAACGAGGGCAAGGCATGCCCATGGTTGATTAAAGCTGAGATGGGTATGGTGTGCCCCTGGTTGATTAAAGCTAAGATAGGTAGGGTATGCCCCTGATTGATTCCTGAGACTGAGACCGGCAAGGTGTGCCCCTGGTTGGTTGAAGCTGAGACATGCAAGTTGTACCCCAGTTGGTTGTTGGAGCTGGAAGGTTGTACCCTTGACTGATTGATGTTGAGGCAGACAAGGTGTGCCCTTGGTTGACTGTTAGAGCGGGGAGGTTGTCTCTGTGATTGATTGATGCTTAGATAGACAGGTTGCCCCTAGTTGATTGCTGGAGTGAGGAAGTTGCCCCCTTAATTGATTGCTACTGAGATAGGCAGGGTGTGCCCCTGGTTGATTGATGGAGTGGCAAGGTTGTCCCCTTAATTGATTGAGGTTGTGAAGACTGGACTAACTAAAAATACTCATTGTATGCCTATAGTGGTTGAGTCTAATCTCTAAAAACTGGTAGATTTCAAGCTCATCTTCAAGGTGGAGGTTAGAATCCTCATTTGAGTGTTAATCTCAAGAAAGATGACTTAAAACTCATTAGTTTATAGGCTTGGGATGAAAGATAATCATGGAATCACCTAAGCTTCTATTGCACAAAAAAACCATTTAAATGCCCAAGAACCAAATGCCCTTCATAAGAAGTTCAAGTTCCAACTATCAAAAAATGGCAATAACGGTTCTTTCGATGGGATTGAGGAGGGCTTCGATGGCATCGAAGAAATCGAATATCCAATTGAATTGTTACTGGACAATTTACACACTACTATCTGACGCCATCAAGTGGTTTTCGATGACATTAAGGGTGTCTTTCGATGTCATCGAAGGTTCCTCGACTATCAAGAAACTCAGATAACTTGCTAAACATATGATTTCACAGTAGCTTTGCACCTCTTCCAGCCTTAATAATCATGTTCCAATTAGGTTTTTAAGTCTAATGGATGATCAACAAGGTTTACCTATTAAGCCAAGATCATCTAGGGGTTCAATGGTTGTATTGGGTCAAGGGTTAGGGTCACTAAGGCACCTCATTTACCTATTCTTTGCTCCTTGATGCTCGTCCTCTTATGTCTTCGGTCTTCAACTTCCAGAGGCTTAACTGACTACATGACATAAGGACTCACGTGATTGACAAACAAGATGCACAAATAAGTTTACTAAGCTATATTGCCTTATCATTGGCCTTTTTATTTGGATATTTTATAATTTATAAACATATTTTCAGTGACATATGCTTTATCTGTCTATATATTTCTGAATATTTGTTAAATGTATGATAATCACGTGCATATTTTTCATATTTTCTAACTGTAGACAGCCCTTTGTCAATTTTTTGACAAAAATGGAGAGACAACTCCCACAAAAAAAAATGCCAAATTATCTTTTTCCTGGAAATCTTTGGTAAAGAATAAAGTAGGAATTAAGGGGGAGCTTGTGTGAAAAGTCAAATCAAGTCATGTCAAGTCATACTGAATTTATTTATATCATTAGTATGACATGTAATTATTTTATGTTTTTGTGGTTGACATTGGTTGTCATTAGCGTTTAAGTCTAGGTTAGGTTTTCTCATGTAATTGATAAAGGGGGAGATTGTAAGTGCAAAAGATTGTCAATTACATATGTCAAGTCCAAGATGAGCCCCGTCAATAAAGAAGACTTGAAGACTTAAAAAAAAAAAAAAAAAAACTAAAGTGCAAAGAAAGGCAAGATAGATGTGCCATGGTGCTAACCCAAAAAAAAAAAAAAAAAAAAAAAAACCTCAAAAAGCTTTAAAACCCTATAGGAAGACCTTATGAACCCATCTCCCAAAAAACTAAGAAAGGAATGAATTAAAGGACTGCAATTCAAGTGTGTTCAGTTGCACCCAACCTACATTTGGTGCCACCAAAGCGAGCTTTAACAATATAACAAGTAAACTACGAAATTCAACTGCAACCAAATACCAAATTTGGTCCCACAGAGTGCACCTTCAATGCCATTGAAGGTAACACTTGGTGCCACCGAACTAAGCCACAATGAGACAACAAGTGGATTGCCAATTCAACTGCAACCGAATGCCGAATTTGATGCCATAGAAGGCACCTTCGATCCCACCAAAGGCAACACTCGATGCCACCAAACTTCGCAAAAACAGGACAGACTGGAGACCCCTAAATTTTGCTGCAACTGAACTTAAATTCAGTCCCACCAAAAATCACCTTCAGTGCGACCGAAGGTGCCAAATATTGTTCAGCAGCCATAGTTGATTTTCATGCCTAATTTGGTGACATCGAAGGTTTACTCGGTTTGACCGATAACTAGCCTTTTTTTTTAATACCGTTTTTCACCCATTGCAATCATTCTATAAATCTAATTCTTGGGTTTCAAAATCAAGAGGTGAGAAATAGAGAGAGCCTTGTGAGAGTGATTCCTTAGCTAAAAAAACCACCTCCCAAGCTCTTTCCCTCATGGAGTTCATCATTCAATCCTTATGATAAAGCACATTTATTAAGCATTCAATGCTCGAATTGAAATATGAACTCCAACATTCATTAATGCTCTAGCACTCATCTTTAATGGAAAATATTTTGTGTTAAAGGGCATTAAATGTTAGTTCTTGGGAATCCTAACCATATCCTTAAAGATCTTTCATCTTAAGTTATGATTCACCTACCCTTCATCTATACCTCAGCACTGGTAAAGGCACATCCATTTCAAGGTTGCGGTTCAAGGGAGTTGAAGAAGATGCTTTCGTGATTAAGGAATATCTTCAACAAGGCGCTTTAAGGGTGTTAATCTACTTTAGGTAAGAAAGTTATTTGTAAGTCCATTTTGCCTAGAAATTGATTCTTATGTAGGATTGGATTTTAGAGTTTGACCAACTAAACTCGTCAAGTCCTTATGTAGGCCTCTAATGGGAGCATACATTTTTCATCCTTGTGTAGGGCATCTTATTTGAGTTTGAGATCCAAACTCTGTAAGACCTTTTGTAGGCCATCGACAGGTGTAAAATGTATAGATCTTGTGTAGGTCATAAAGGTTTAAGGTAAACTAGATTTAAAACCATTTAGATAATAAAATCCATACACTCTAGGAGAGAGTAGTCAGTTAGGAGTGGAGTAGGCATGTAATCGAACCACTATACATCGTGTGCAATGGGCTGAATGATTTTTGCTTATAAATGTTATATTTTGCCGAATGACGTAAATGACTATCTTAACTACTGTAAACATGTTTGATAGAATGCCTACATGATGTTTCACCATTGTATATTTGATGAATCCACTCCTTGTTTTTATTGGTTTGTTTGAATAATTAGAAGTGAGTGATTGTTGTTTATTTAGTTAAAATTTTAAAAGTCTTATTCACTCCCCCTCTAGGACATTAGTCATATATCCAAGCTTCACTTGTAGCGGTAAAACCACAAATTCAGGATTCTCTCTAGATTTTCTGTCCTGCTTCTGGCTATAGCCGATCTAGTGAGCTTGGGAGATGATTTTCCCACTGAGCTTTGCCCTTAAGCAACTCAGCTTAAGGTCGGCTCAGGGCCTATCTCTCCGTTGGGAGAGTCACTTACTATATCTTTCGAGCTTCGTACCCTATTAGCTCAGGAAGCTCATCCTGGTATTCTAATCAATTCAATTTCAAGACATTTTTCTTATGATTGGTTACACTTCCTCTACGGAAGACCGGTTTGAATTTCCCCACAATAGGAATGATTCAAAAATATAGCAGATTGAAACCTCAACTGGACCACACAACAAGAAAGAATGGTGATTAAACACCTACAATTAAAAATTTATCAAAGTGGCATTAGAGAGGGAGGTTTCGTGTTCGAGATTCCTCACCAGGGGTGATTAATATATGGGCATTTTCACACCGGGCTCGAGTGGGGTGGCTCGTGAGATGTAAGTGCACACTCAGGGTGGGTGGCCCATTTAAGGCAGGTGGCTAATGTAAGGTGGGCCCCATCAATATGATGGCGGGTGACTCATTTGAGGCAGAACCCATGTGAAGTGAGGCTCACGAGAGGGTTCAACTGAGGTCCTAACCCATGAGATGTAGAGCCTAGACTATGAGATAAAGGGATTACTTTGCCATGCTTTATCGGTCTAAATTTTTAAAATAAGTGGTTAATTGTCCTGCATCAAAGTGAACCAAAAAATGTTTATTATCCATCCAACCTTCTTACAAGGCCACAAAATTTGGATGCAACAAGGCCACAAAGACCTAGTGGAAAGGACCACACAAATATCTACTTGTCCAAAAGTTTTGAAGGTTAATCACCACTATTTCTTTTACCATGGCCTGAAATTTACATCTGCTATATATTTTAATACCAAGTCCTAAAATGATTCGGCGGATATATCATGGTGGCCCCACAGTTAGGGATTCACAGACGTTGGTGTATCCAGGGATCCACATATTTCATTTACGGTGTGGACCACCTGAGTTGTAGTTATGGTTAGTTTTAATTAAGCCCAGGCTTGGCATTGTGAGAGCACCTGATGGGATGGAGTGGTTTCTGTTTTTATATATATATATATATATATATTAATTTTTAAATATATTTTTAATAAAAATATATATATATAATATATACAAAAAGGTTTAAAAAATACCTTTTTCTTAGGTTTTGGGAATAGTCCCACATTAGAAAAGGAGAAGGAAAATCTTGTGTATATATGATAATGGAGTATTGTAATGTTTACCCACCTAGTTTGAGGAGAATCGAGCTTACGTGTTTCAGTGAGAAGCACTGGAACACCCACGCGCACGCTCGCACTCGGGCATGGGCACGGGCATAGGCTTGACCTCGATCACGGTCAAGGGCTCGGTGTGAGGGCATGGGCATGTGAGGCAATGTGGTTGTAGAGGTGCTAATGGCACACTTTGCACATCCGCATCGTATCCAGAGGGTCGCTCCTTCGTGACCTTACGCGAACTGGCGCGAGACTAGAAGTCTAGAACGGTTCATCTGAACCATTAGCTGAAGAATAGACCAATGCAGTGGTCTAATTCACACTTCTTCTTTCTTTCTTTAATATGATTTTTCTTTTAATTTCTGCCAGATACTATGTAACAGAGTTCCATTAGTGGGTCTTCGTGTTTGCTGAACGCAGACCCACACCAAGCTCGTCGTATCCTAGAAGCAAATTGCTGGAAACCTTTTTAGCATACTCAATTTACTTGAGTAGGGGTCAATAACACTTTAAGGATAGTATTCTAAACGTGCTTCAGCCTATCCTTATTTCCAAATCATTTTGGTTTTTCATTTTCCATATTTTATAGAAAATATAATTTTTGTATTTTTCTCAACAATCTTAAAGCGTTATTTCTAATGGAGGCCGATAATGTATTATCTATCAAGTTGATGAATCAGGACTTGATTCATCTTGATCAGTTCGATGGAACCAATTTTACTAGATGGCAAGACAAACTCAAGTTTCTTCTGACAGTGCTGAAGACCTTTTACATCTTAGATCCAAATGCGCAACTTTTGCCTGCAGTAACTGAAGCAGACACACCTGAACAGATCGTTACTCGCACCAAACTAGCTGAAGACGAACTCCTGTATCGTGGATACATTTTGAATGCACTCTCCGACCATCTGTATGATTTATACACACAAACGTCATCAACAAAAGAAATCTGGACTGCTCTAGAGTTCAAATACAAGGTTAAAGAAGAAGGTACCAACAAGTTTCTAATTACCAGGTACTTCGACTATAACATGGTAGATAACAAACCGTTATTAGTCCAAATCCAAAAACTGCAGCTAATAGTAAACAAAATCAAAGCCATTCAAATTGATCTTCCCGAATCATTCCAAATCGGAGCTATTATCGCTAAATTGCCACCAATGAAGAAAGACTATAGAAAGAAGTTGCTGCATAAGACCGAGGACTACACACTGAAACAAATCCAGAAACATCTTAGAATTGAGGAAGAATCTCGCAACCGCAATAAAAAGAATGACAACGGAAATTCCTCTTCCAAAGTACACGCAGTAGAAAATACAAATCACAAGAATTTTGAGAAGGACGATTCCCTGAAACCCAATAAAGGAAAATTCAAGAAAAATACCCAAAAGAAAATTCGAAAGTTCAAAGGCCCATGCCATGTCTGTTGAAAAACAGGGCACTATGCTCTAGTTTGTCGATATCGCAAATCTAAAAAAGAAGCAAGTGTAGTAGAAGAATGCGATATTGTGGCTATGATCACTGAGGTGAATACCATCTAAGTAAAGATTCCCGGTTGGTGGTACAATACTACTGCTACCATACATGTGTACTACAACAGATCAGCTTTCAAAACCTATAAGGAATTGACCGATGGTCAAGAAGTATAAATGGGTAATGAAGTCCGATTGAAGGTTGTTAACAAAGGAACTGTCGAACTAATATTCACCTCTAAAAAGAAAGTGATTCTGACAAACGTCCTACACGTCTCAGACATGATGCGAAACTTAGTTTCTGGGGATCTTCTAGGCAAACCAGGAATAAGAGTGGTGTACGAGTCAGGAAAACTGATTCTGTCTAAGAATGAGAATTTATCAGAAAGAGATATGCTTATAACAGTATGGTCAAGTTTTTTTCTTAATGAAAGTAGTACCTCTGCATATATGGTTGAATCCGTTGGACTATAGCATGATAGACTAACCCATATAGGGTATAGTACCTTGAAGTTCAAGGCTAAGAATGGTTTAATCTTATACACAGAAAATGAAACCGATAAATGTGAAGTGTGCATATGATCAAAAATGACAAAGAAACCTTTTCCAAGTGTCAAGAGATTGTCTCAAGTATTAGATCTTGTGCACAGTGATATCTGTGAGTTAAACGGCCTTCTTACTCGTGGAGGTAAAAGTTACTCTATAAGTTTTATTGATGATTGCTCTAGATATGTGTATGTGTACTTATTAAAGAGTAAAGATGAAGCATTGAACATGTTTAAGGTATATAAAGTAGAAGTAGAAAATCAACTAAACAAGAAGATAAAAGTTCTCCGTAGCAATAGAGGAGGAGAATACTTCTCTAATGAATTCGATAACTTCTGTAAATAATATGGACTAATACATCAGTGTACTACGCCATGTACACCTTATCAAAACGGAATACCAAAAAAGAATAATAGAACATTATTAGAGATGTTCGACTCAATGCTAATAGAGCAAAGTTGCCACTCAGGCACTGCTTGTAGCGTGTAAAATATTAAACAAAATTCCGTCTAAGAAATATAAAACATCTTTATATGAAACATGAAAAGGTAAAAAACCTAACCTAGGATATTTTAAAGTGTGGATATGTCTTACATATTACAGAACTCCTTATCCAAAAAGAACTAAGTTAGAACCCAAAGCTATTAAGTGCGCCTTCGTAGGGTATGCAGAGAATAGTAAAGCATATAGACTTTTAGATCTAGAGTCTAATATCATAATAGAATCAAGAAACATTGAGTTCTTTGAGAACTTACTATCCTTGGAGTCAAAGGATAATGAAGTTCAAACTCCTGATAAAGAACCAGATAGTACAATTCCACAAGTAATGGAAGCTCCTATTAAACCTCATAGGAGTCAAAGGATGAGAATAGAGAAGAGTCTAGGTGATGACTATATAGACTCTCATCGCATATTTTTCCATCTTGTAGAAAGAGAGAGAAAATGTTATAAGAAAAATACCTATAGTAATGACTATAGAAGATGATCCTAAAACATATAAAGAGGTTGTATCCTCTAGAGACTCAGCCTTTTGGAAAGAAGCTATTAACAATGAAATAGAATCTATAATGTCAAATCAAACATGGAAATTAGTAAACTTACCTCCAGGTTATAAACCCATAAGTTGCAAGTGGGTATTTAGGAAGAAATATCACAATGATATTACTATCCAAACCTTTAAAGCTCGATTAGTAGCTAAGGGTTTTAGACAAAAAAAAAGGGATAGATTATTTTGACACATATTCTCCTGTAGCTAGGATAACATCCATTAGGATATTATTTGTGCTAGCTTCCATGCATTATCTTCACATCCACTAAATGGATGTAAAGATCGCATTTTTGAATGGTGACCTTAATGAGGAGGTATACATGGAACAACCTGAAGGATTCATTCTACCAGGAAATGAAAATAAAGTATTTAGATTAATCAAATCTCTATATGGATTAAAACAAGCACCAAAACAATGGCATGAGAAGTTTGATTCCAAAATACTATCTATCAGACCCGTGTCCTAATGACTTTTCCGTTCCGTAGGATCCCGTGGTCTTCCCAGTCAAATTCCTACAACCTACAGCCTTTTGATTTCATTTATATGTGACCCTAAGTCATATCCTGTAAACCCGAGTTGACTCAACCTGAGACCTGTGCCATCGCAACTACGTCATCGCTGCGGTTCCGACACCGCGTCTCGTGCACTGATCCGACATCGCTCAGGTCTGATCCACCTGACGATTGTGACTTTTGGGGCAACCCGCGATATAAGACCCGTATTCTAGTTCATACCATTTCGTATGCTTCCGCGGTCCTCCCTGTCGAATTCCGGCAACTCTCGACATGTATCCGACATTTGTGCACGATCCTAAGCCGAGTCCTGCATACTGAAGTCAGCTCGACCCGAAACTTATATCCTAGCAACCGTGTCGTCGTCACAGTTCTAACACCGCGACTCGCGCATCAACCCGATACTCAGGCCAGAAGATTGGCCCGCGTTCGTTTCAAGGAAAAACGTCGTGCATTGTGAATTCCGAGAGAATTAATCTCTACCACATATCCCATCAATTAATCAATCTCATCAATCAAGTACACATCATACCTCAAGTCAAGTACAAGCAATCCATACCCTACCCTTACCTCTCTCTTACACAAGCTATCCCAAAGTCAACCCTTACATAACTTCATCCATCACTCCACCCATCACTCCATCTCTTATCATCCCATCACTTCTCTCTCTCCCTTGTTTCTAAAAAAAACCTCCCAAGCAACAAAAAATTTCCAACGTCGAAGCTCTCTCTCCCAAAGTCAAGTGTGGCCCACTTTCCCACTCTCTCATCTCAACCATCCACTCATCATCTACCTCCATTAAAATTGAAGGCAAGGAGCATAGGAGTCCAAGGAGTTAAAGAAGGAGGTTGATAGGTGGGTGATCCACTGTTGATTTGCTATTAGAAGGCCCACTTGTGATGAGACCTATTTTTATGTATGTATTATGATTATGGAGGGCCCATAGTGGCGGGGTCCCTCCATCACCATCCGATCTCTTTTTCTTCTCTTTCTCTCTCTCTCTCTCTTTTCCTTCTTTGTATGATAATGATGATGATGAGGTGTGTGGCCCACCATGATGTTCACATCCATGCCATCTACCAGTGGACCCCATCCATGTGGGACACACCATGATGTTTGTATGTCATCCCAACTGTCCATATAGGTCGTGGCCCACCCCACACGTGTGGGTGGAGCCATACCTCGTTTCAACACTGACGGTGGGGGTGGCTAATAGTGAGGTATGACTGACAGTGGAGTGTGTGGCTGACAGTGAGGTGTGACTGATGGTGGGGTGTGGCTAATAGTAAAGTGTGAACTGACCGTGGGGTCTGTGGGACCCATCCACATTGGCCACCCATTTAGATGGGCCACACCGTGATGTGTGTGGGGTTTCCATCGTCCCTGGACAGTGGGACCCACCCCACGTGTGGGGCTTCCCTTGATGTACGTGTATGTCCAGGCCGTCCAGGGCCTAGACGTTGTGACATATTAAATATAATATTAAGATATTATATTATATTAATATAATATATAATATGATATATTATATATTATATTATAATATAATACTATATATATGTATTATATATATATGAGGGTGGGCCCTACATGGGACCCACCTCTACCTCTTTAAAGCAGCAATAACTACATGTACGACAGCTATATAGCTGCTCTATCGACGTCTGCAGGACTGCACCTGCATTACGTGTGGGTGTAACCCACACCGTCTAGCTATGTGGACCCCACCGCTGGCTGCTGTGCAGACGGCAGCAAGCTCCGTGGGTCCCACCTGTTCCATCCACGCCATCTATTTATGGGACCCACCATGATGCATGCGTTGTATACAAACCGTCCAACCATTTGTGAGATCATTTTTTGGCATGAGTAAAAGAATTGGTCAGATCTAAAGTTCAAGTGGACCCCACCATTTAAATAGTGGATAGCGACATCCACCGTTCAAACTTCTAAGGACCACAGTGGTTCCCACTCAAGTCGATATTTGGTTTTCACTTCATCTATCTTTATGTTAACTTATGAATTGGTCGGATCTCAAAATACATAAGAGTGGGCCCGATTTGATACATATGAGGCCCATTGATTCGGCTCATTCGATTCGGCCTATTCGATCGGCCCATTTAATTCGGCTCATTCGATTCAGCCCATTTGATCGGCCTATTTGATTCAGTCCATTTGATTCGGCCCATTTGAATCTGTGGTCCACTTGAGCATTGGAATTTCTTAACTTTTGGCCCCATTTTAGAAAATTCCACGGAAAAATGGATGGACGGTGTGGATAATACGCATACATCACAGTGGCCACTCAGAGCTCCTGCCCGTTCCCTGCTGGAGACAGTGGGACTGGCTATTAGGTAATACGCGTCATCTCTCTCTGCAAGAAGCGTGGGGTCAAAAGGTTGTGTTATATGTTTCTTGGGTTTCTATCACAAGATTAATCAAATGTTGATTCCCAAATTTACGAAAGAGCCCTTGCCCTTCGACAAATGACTGTTTAACATTTTCATGAGAACTACACTCTAAACCAAGCAACAGAACTATCGTTGGATTCACTCAAATATTGATTCCTAAGTTTACGAAAGAGCCCTTCTTTACCGCTATCACATAACATCTCCGAGCTTCATGCTGATCTTGCCCTTGGCGAAAAATTTCATCATCAGATGGTAAGTGGAGATGACTGCCCTCATTGCATTGAGAGACGGTCTACCTAAGATGATGTTATGCACTGATGGTACATTGACGACGAGGAAGTCTACCATGAGGGTGACTTAATGCTGTCCTTCTCCCGCGGTCACGGGGAGGGAGATGGCTCCATCGGAGATTACCCTTTCTCCGGTAAAGCCGTGCAGGGGGGTCTTCACAGGTCTAAGGCGTGACCTCGGAATCTCCATCCTTTCAAAAGCTTCGGAGTAGATCACATCAGCTGAGCTTCTGGTGTCGATCAGGATGCGGTACACCTTGTGGTTGGCAATGGTCATAGCAACTACTAAGGCATCGTCATACGGGTGCTGGATTCCGCGCGCATCATCTTCCGTGAAGGTCAAACTGCATAGGCTGACCTGGAGTTCCTTGCTTAGCCTCTCGGTCATGTAGATGTAGTGTTTCCGATCAGACTTCCGAGAATGGGCTTTTTGGGCCCTGTTTGAATCTCCTCCACCAGACGAGACATCGAAGATAGTATGGATTTTGGCTGGCTCTTCTGGGGTGTTATCCAGCTGCTCTCACTCTTCCTTCAGGGCCATTCTCTCTTCCTTGGTATATCGACGTAGATGACCCTTGCAAATAAGGGTCTCAATCTCATCCTTGAGATCCACGTAGTCGGCCGTATTGTAGCCATGATCTCGATGAAAACGGTAATACTTGCGTTTATCTCGATGATCTGGGTTGGCCTTCATACAAACAGGCCAATTCAGAAGTTTTTGCCCACTGATGTCCAGTAGAATTTGCTCGGTAGAAGTGTTGAGGGGGGGTGTAGGAACGAAATTTACCCTCTGGTTTTCTGCTCGGACGACGATCGCGAGGTGCGCAGTGATCTGGCCCTTTGCTAGATGGCTGAGGCTCTTCGTTCCTTGGCCTCTTCCCTTTGCCAGTCGGCTCTATTACTTGAATGTTTTTATGGGCGCTTGAGAATTCCTTAGCGTTAGCATACTTTTGACCTCTGGTGATGAGCTCAGTTAACGTTTTCAGTGGATTCTTCCTAATGAAGAAGGCAAACTTCCCCTCTTTTAGACCACTGAACACTGTAGAGAGCACCATCTTGTCATCGTAGTCTTCCACCTATAATGCCTGCTCATTGAAATGAGCGATGTAGTCCTTCAATGACTCCTTAGGCTCTTAGTTGATGGTGAACAGATGAGTATTCAGTTTCTGACTCTTCTTACCGCTTATGAATTGGGTAAGGAATAATCGGCTAAGTTCTGTAAATGAACCAATGGAATTGGGTTTGAGCTAACAGTACCAACTCCGAGCGAATCCTGTGAATGTGATTGAAAACCCCTTGCACATCATCGCGTCCATCACTGTCTGGATTTGTATCCACGAATGATAAGCCTCCACGTGCTCGGATGGGTCACCAGACCTGGAGTATTGGATGAGGTATCCGGAACCTCTGTGACATCACCTCGCTCATGATCACAGAGGTGAAGGGAGGCTCGGTCTCTTCCATCATTGCTTGAATGACGATGAGAACTGACGACGACTGCTGCTTCTTTTCTAGCATCAGAATCTTGTTGTTGAGCTCCACAAACCGTGTCTCCCACGGATCTTTGTTTTTAGCCACCATCTCTTGTGTGTTTTTTACTTCGGGAGTTCTCCTTTCTAACTCATGATAGAGATCCGTTAGTCCTAGGGCTGAGGTGACCGAGGCATTCGTTGGAACCCGAGTTGCTGTATTCTGGGCTGGAACTTGGATTTGGGTCGGGGGAGGGTTTTGAACCGAAGCTGGTGCCCGAGCGGGTTGACGTTGAGACCCCTCGGGTCTCATACTCCTCGGCGCGGAATGGGCTTCCACTACCGGACCAACCGTTTCCTGAACAGGACATAGCCGCGGCTCTTGTTGCTACTTCATCTGGTTAATTTCGTCATGCAGGGCTTATATCTCGCTTTGCATAGATCGATACTTGCTCGCTTGATTGCGAGAACGCTGGGAAGGCTCTGGGGCCGATTCGGCATGAAGTAACGAAGAGGAATGGGTTTGATCATTTTGCTCCGGTTCCACAGCTGTCACTTTCTTCTTTCCTTTTACCATTGTACTTAAGAATAGGAACCTGAACTTTCGTATCAGATTCCCACAGATGGCGCCAAAAAATGTTGAGGTCAAAATCTAGACCACCCTCTACTCGGACTCGCGACTCCGAATCAATTCAACCTCTTGAACCTGCACACTTGTAATGAGCAAAGGAGACCTTGGTCTAAGCAGGAGACCCTCCGAAGATAATGTAATTAGGCAAGCGGAAGACTAACATATATGTATTGAAATAAGTAAGCGGTTCACAGCATCCAGAGTATGATGATGTATCAAGGTTCAAGTTATACAAGGTTTGTTTCAAAATATACAAAATGTCAAAATGTAAGTGTCCAACTAATCCATGTGTCCTTGTAATCCAGTCGAATCGGAACAAGGTCTACAGAGACTCCCATAACTAAACATAGAAGAATTCCTCCTCCTCATCTATGAAGTCCAACCTAACCGCATAGACTTCGTCATCACCGCATCTACAACAGAGTCTAATTGGTGTTTTAAAATACCATCCCAAGGTGGGAGTGAGTGATCAATTTAGTGGTACTATAAGGCAAAGGTTAACATGTTATCAAGTCAATCAAGCAAGAATGATAACGTAATACAACAATCACTTCCTAGCTACTCCTGTTAATGTAGGAATGAATGTCGTAATGATGCATGCCCTCGCACAAAGCTCCCTCACAAGCGACTCGACAACCAATTTCGCGCATAACAAACTCCCTAAAGTGCAACTTCCTCACCAAAGCACATGCAATGTCGTGCATGGTCTGTTAGCCAAGTACTTAATTTGGCTTATTCATACGGCAAATTTGGAAAGCTAAGGTACCTCCCTTTATATCATTAACCCAAACGAAGATCTATATAGGGTCGTCAATCCTAGTTAAACACATACGATAGGCAAGTTGTAGGGCATCACTCCTAATGAAAAGCGGTGGATAGGCAAATTCAAAGTTTATACTTGTGGTCATCGAACACGATGTCTCATACCACCATGCCCGCTCATGAGTTTGGGTTGTTCACCGGTCACTACGGGAGGCTCGTCACCCCAACGTGGGGCCATGTCGACCACGGTGTCCCATACCACCATGCCCGGCTAATGAGTTTTAGCGGATCGTGGTACCATGGTTGAAACGAATTTTTACATTAATAAGTGGTACCTTGATTCAAGCGGTAATGTCCATACATGATAAACACACAATAGGCCAATTGATTTATTAGACAAGTTCGATTAGTACGAGCACACGCGATTTAGTCGACATGGAGCGCATAAGCACTCCACGTGGCCTAACCACTATCGACAATTGTCGTACGACTCGCATTCATCGAACGAATCAAAGGTGGCGAGACTAATTCGGCCACTCGAATGGGAACTGCGTTTACTAATTGCCTGGACTACGTTGTAGTCCCAATCTTACTTAAATGCAGAGAAGTAAACACATGTGATAATCATGTCAACATTCAACAACCAATTCAAATAAATTCCTCATTTGAGCATTTCATCAAACACCTTAAACACAATATTAAACACTTGCACTTTATCCAAATTTACGTAGCGGTAAATATGATCACATGAAGGAAACTATACATATGGATAAGGTAATTGAGAATTCTATCTCAATACCCTTATTAAATACAATTCATCAACAACTTCTCATTCAGACATTTTATCAAACACTTAGACTACACATTACCAAATACATATACTAGATTAGTTACGACATATATTATGGCAAATCCTTACACAAAGAGATGTCATACATACGATAAACATGAATCCTAGATTTACAGTCATGACAAGCGCAAATCATAATTTCATGTTCATTCAAACATTTCAACAAACACATGGAATGCATCTTGTATTCAACATAGTTCACACATGCATAATATATCAAACACGACGTAACTAAGATCATATAGCAGCAATCAAGTCAGACATAAATCATTAGCTAACATTGAAAGCATTGAAAACCATAACCTAAACGTTTATAGTCCGCACCTTCCATCAGAATACTCGATTCAGACTCGGTTCAAACACTACATTCCTGAAAACGGAACGTAGGGCACCTAAACAACGAAATAGGTTAGCTAGTTCATTAATTACGCTATCTGGATTTCTAAATCAAGATTAGGATTAGGTTTTCTTACCCAAATCGTAACCAAACCGATCGGTTAGCTAGATGGAAAGGCGATTCAGTGCGTGTAGTGGTGGGAGAGAAACTTTGCAACAATCTCCCAACCTTTCACTTCTCTCCTCACGCTTTTCTCTTCTTTTCTATCTTCTCTCTCCTAGGGTTTGGAGCAAATTCGTATGGAATAAAAATGGGCTGGTTTAAGGGCTTTATATAGGCCCAAAACTGATGTAAATCGCCCCATGGCCATGGTATACTTAGTTTCTATCCAAAGGGTGCTTGTTTCTGGCAAACGGTGCTCATCAAGAGATCCATTACTCACCTACGTCACAGAGAAAGTTCCCTGACAATGGATCTATGCCAAGATATGATTTCGGCGCGATTGGATAGGCCGATCAGCCGTGGAGGACCTGTGTCAGATCAACGATCGTTCTTAATCGATCAGGGCCACAAGTATACGGATATGTGCAGGAAAATTTCCTTTTCCCATGGATGAAGTTTGGTCAGAAATTGACGATCCGAAATTCTCAATTTCGTGCGTGAGTGAATGACACAATTTACTTAAATTTCAATACATTTTTTAAAGGTATTCGTGTTTCTCACACACTTCGTTCCAAGCTCAAGTTGTGCATTTCTGGACACAGTCTGGGCTTAATTCCCACGGTAGTTATCAAGCCCAATAGGATGAATATAACCCTATAGTTTCGTGGTCATCGGACTTTCAATGTGCGGTCCAGGTCCGATACGGAGTTTCAATGTACTCCCGAGAGCGACAGGCTTACGGGATTTCTCCTAAGTTCTGAAGTAGTGTTGAGTTAGCAATTTTGATGGTTTTAGGTCTTTCCATTTGTGTAAATGGTGTTTTGAGCTAATTCCATTGATTAATTTATTTTAGTACTTAATTAATTTTCACCTAAATTTCTATAGAATACGGTCCTTAGGGATTTCCGCCTGAGGCGGTATTCGGGCGTTTTCCATAGACGGCGCCAAAAAATGTTGATGACTAAATCTAGACAGCTCTTCACTCCGATCCATGAACCCCGAGTCACTTCAGTGTCCTGAACCTGCACAGTCACAGCGAGCAAAGGAGACCCTGGTCTAGGTAGGGGACTTCGATGCCTAAGTTAGGTCAAGGGAATCTAGTTCTAAGTTCGGGCATAGTGAGAGAGTACTAGATGTTGCGTACCTGTAGCAATGAGATCCCCTCGTATTTATAATTGCCTATCGGACGGTTTGGATCTGTTAATCTTGGCACGATTCACTCAATTAGTGGGATACTATGATCGTGGAGATATTGTCCATAATCCAGGGATTGTGTAGCATATCGTGCCTTAGAGGGGCGTATCTGCGGGCGAGATATTCGGTAGTATCCGATATTTAGTAGTTTCTTAACTTAGCGCATGGAATGTTCACATCCGACCTTGGCCTCAGCTTGGGATCCCAGACTAAAGGGACCCTAACTCCGAGCCTCGGACCTGGACTAGTATACACATGGACTTTTTCCGTTGAGTTATTAAGCGAGGAATGCGCCTAAAATCTGAGACAAGCCCCGGTCTGGATTCATGGTGGACTTGGCCCTACTTGGGCCTGGATAGCTTTGATGCAAATAATCGAGAGCCTTCTCTCAAAGTTAATGCCTCGTTTAGTTGAGTTTCCCGTTCCCGTGTATCCCAGAGAAGAAAAAGCGATTGAACTTTGTTAATATCTAATTACACCCACAATCCCACTTGATCATGATTTTTCACACTGACTGTCCCAACCTCAAATTATTCTGAACCGACAGCCTCGGAGCAGGAACGCAATTGGGGCCGAGCCGAAAATCATTTTCAAATTTAGTCGTTTTCACCATCCCAAATTATCTCTTATGCATCCGATTAGATTAAGATGACGTCGGACCTTAGAATTGAAGGAGCTCGGATCTTCACATAACACGTGTTTCATACATTCCGTTCATCCATTTTTATAGATCATTTTAAGGCTTTAACCCAAAAATGAGAGGGATGATCCCAAAATGAAACAGAACCAAATCTCTCGTGGACCACCCCACAAGCAGCAGTGGTGATTGAACGCTCACGGTTACAAATTTACTGGAGCCACAAAAGTCTTGCATCAAGCTGATGTTGGTGTTTTCCTTCATCCAAGTCTACTAACAAATAGGTTAGATGTCAAATAAACATTACGGTGAGCCTTAGGAAGTTTTTAATGATGGGTGTTCAATCACCACTGTTTCATGTGGTGTGGTCCACTTTAGATTTGGATATGCCTTATTTTTGGGTTCATGTCCTAAAATAATGATCCAAAATGATGGATGGTGTGGATAAGACATACATTTGGGATTTTATGCCACGTGTATCATTTCCTGCTTATCAAGGGGCACATGATGCTTCGTCGTTTTTTCAGAGCATGGAAAGAATAATGAAGATATTTCAATGCATAAGTGAAAAAAATAAGCAAAGAAAGATTGAAGATTGAATGCCATTCATTGAAATATTTGTGGGGCCTTGACTTGTTTATGACAAATCCACCCATTAATCTATTTCTCTAGCTCAATTTTGAGCACATCTTAATCTAAGCGAGCCACACAGCAGGTACCAGTGGGAAAATATGCGCACCATTGCAATATCTTGGGCTATCATGTGCTCACTTTAAGCTAGGGATCTGCCTCATTTTGGACCCGCACTTTTAAATGAGCCAGCAAAACGAAAGAGAAGGATTTCTCATGAACAGCAAGGTGGGCTGATGTAAGCGGAGGTGAGGGTTGCACGAAAGCAATGTTCACAAGAGATGTTGGACATTTGAGCGTAGGGGAGAGGGTTGTCTGACCGTAGGTGCAGTCCACCGTAATGTCAAGAGACAGATTTACACGTTGATCTATTTTCCAGCTCATTTTAGGATATAGTCCCAAAAATGAAGGATATACAAATCTCAAGTGGGCCACATGACCATGAAAGACTGAGGATTGAACGCTCATCATTGAAACATTGGTAGCACCTCAGACTATTTATGACAAATCCACTTGCCCATCTGTATTTCAAGCTCATTTTATGGCATTGGGTAAAACATAAGCCAATTCTTGGCTTAAAATGAGGCAATTTGTTCTTGGCTAAAAATGAGGCAATTTGAAGCTTAAATGAGTCATGACATGAAATAGTGGGAAAGAATGATCACTATTAAAATACAATCCTTTTTTGTGATTTTAATGTGCTCACCACAATAAAACCTAATGAAATTTTCAGGTTATCTCAATAAAACCCAAATAAAGCAAAATAACAGCACTTATCTTCAGAATATCGATTTGAAGTCGAGTCTTCTTGCAGCAATCTTCTTCCTTGACTGACGATGTAGTAGTATATTGCACAACCAAAAAGAATATAGAGTTTTAAAGCATTTCAAGGAATGCAAACTCTAACTGCTGCAAATTCTATTCTTTATTTCTCAATTAGAGTACAGATTATTCTCTTAATTATGTTTAAAACAATCTTAAGAAAAAGAATAAAATAAGTTAAACAAAAATTAGAGTTACTGCACTAATAGCTTTAGGAGGGCCTGAGTTTCTCTCTAACATTGAGGGGGATTTTCTCTGAATTTCGTTGTTAAAATGAATGAGATAAGACCTATATTTATAGACAAAGGATTTGAAAATTTGGTTAGCCCATCATATTTCATGGGATTTAATTTAATAAAAAAATCAATTGGCCCAAGTAAAAAGTCGTCTGGCTGGAGCAGCCTTTAGTTGGCCGAATACAGGGTTCGGTTGGCCAAATTTTCCTAAAATTCAAAATAATAAATTGTTGGAAACTTGACCTGCGTCACCCTCGACCTGACCCAAGCTAAGTTTGGCTGGACGAACCCAGGGTTGGGCTAGCTCGAATATTGTTAGGTTGGCTGAACCTGAGGTTAGACTGGCCGAACTTCAGTGAATTTATACTATACATAAGCCATTTAAAGTTATATTTGAACAACATCTAATCTAGGGATATTCTAGGGTCATACAACTGTATGATTGGTATATACTTGGTCTTTATATTGAAACATTGCAAGTCTTCTTATCTTACGATGTTGAGCTGATCTTTATGAGGTGCCCAGTGTACTCAACCTTTTGTCTTGAAATTTAACAACTCCAAGTGTGCTTCAAATATAAGTACTTACAAATGCATTATGTTTGTCAGATTTGCCATCTTATTTTAACTCGTGGTCATAAAAAAATATAGTAGATACAAAGTGGAAGCAGGTCACATGAACAAGAAAGATTGCAGATTGAACGCTGACTATTGAACTGTTCCTACTGCCAAAGATTGTTTGTGACAAATATACCTTGTCCATCAGTTAAACCAACTCATTTTATAGCATGGACGAAAAAATGAAGCCGATTCAAAGCTCAAGTGGGCCACACGACAGGAAATAGCGAGAAAGAATGCCTACCATTGAAATATCATGCGCCATCTTGGCGCCTAGTTTGAGGTTTAGATGTGCCTCATATTTGGGATCGTAACCTTGAATGCGCTGGAAAGACAGGTGAACGTAGTGGTGCGCTCCACATATGGTTTAGGTAACAGTTGGCACCACAATGAATCCAACACATGGAGGAGATTGCAAGTACGGTAAATCGAGAGTAATTTTGTCAATTCAAAGATACAGAAGCTGATCCGTACAGATAACTACCAGCTGGTGCTTTAGTGTCTAACGGTTGAAATTGCAGGCAAGTTTTGGAAACTCTTGCTCTGGTGGTATACTCCCGGAAGTTTCAACACCTTTCGATTAACCATAGGTGGTGAAATCTCACTACGGCGTGAGTGTGTGTGGCAGCGTGTGTGCTTGTGTTTAAAAAAAAGTTTTGGAAAATAGTCTAATTTTGGGGTTTTCCGGTCCACGGCCAAAACTGCAAGCGGCCATATGAAAAAAATCCCAAAAATAATATCTTCGCATTCAATGATCCTGGTTGTCAGGCGGTTCAGCCTTTTCGTTTGTTCGAATCTGAACTATTGGTGCAATGGTCTTCTCAACCGTATATTTGCAGACCACGGATCAAAGGGTTACAGTTGTCTCATTCGGGTGATTTTTTGGTGATGGTCTATCCACAAGCGGTTCGATCAACTCAATAGTCTAGATCACCATGACCTCATCCCTGTACAAAAGAGATGACGCATATTATCCAGCCACAAATCATATTGCCTAAATTTTCACACGTTTCACCACACGAGTTCTCATTCGGGCATCTTATGACGCTTGATACTCAGTCCAAAAATTATACACGTGGCATACATGAAGTAAAATCAAACTGTAGTATCACTGAGTCAGCAATCCTAGCCTCTGATTGATTAGTGGGCACTAGTTTATTGGAATCCAGCCCTTGGATACTTTTCATTTTAACCGTCCAATACGTGTCCACCACCATGGCATGATCATCAAATAAGGGTAATTTTGGTTCATCAAACATCTAAACTGGGACCCATAATCTGGACGGTTTAGTTTGAATTCTAGTGTGCCACGTAAGCAATTCCTGAGTGCCTGTGTATCTTCCATAAAACTCTGATCGTAGCGTACAAAAGATTCTCTTTAAATAGGTCCACGTTGTCGCTGTTTAAGACCTGGAGTCACCGTCAAGCTTGCACAGATGTATGGTAGGTGGGCCCATTACTTTTGAGCCATTGGATTTGTGGCACATGTTGGGACTATTGTAACATTCTCCGGATATGCGGATCCATTTTCAGGGACCATTGTCTACAACACGTGTTTTACTCTGATCCAACCATGTGGTATATGTGAAATCCACTTCCTCAGCCGGGTCATAAGAGGCTGTCTGGAGCATGGGATTAGATGGGTTTAAGTGGATGGGATTGGCATAACATAATAATTACGTCGTGTCAGTGTCAGAGATGGCCTGTAATCCCATGGCTGGAGCCATCCCACGAATGGAAATGGATTGGCTACACAACTTGCCTCAAGCCACAGAGCATATGCCCATAACGTATTTGTTTCATTCATGTCGTCCGCCTATTCTTTCGTATCATTTTACGGTATGAGCCCAAAAATAAGTTTGATACAAATCTCACGTGGATGGATTGGCTACTCACCTTGCCACTACCAATTGATGCTTTGTGGGCCCCACCATAATGTATTTATGTCATTCATGCCATCCACACATTCTTTAAGATCATTTTATGGTATGAGCCCAAAAATGATTTTGATCCAAATCTCAAGTGGACGGATTGGCTACTCACCTTGCCACTACCGTTTGGTGCTTTGTGGGCCTCACCATAATGTATTTATTTCATTCATGCTGTCCACCCATTCTTTTAGATCATTTTATGGTATGAGCCCAAAAATGAGTTTGATTCAAATCT
Organism: Magnolia sinica; assembly: GCF_029962835.1. Lineage (NCBI taxonomy): Eukaryota > Viridiplantae > Streptophyta > Magnoliopsida > Magnoliales > Magnoliaceae > Magnolia > Magnolia sinica. The sequence continues at coordinate 85,553,980 of NC_080576.1, read as the reverse complement.
CAAGTGGACCACACAATGTTGATTGAACGCCCACCATTAAAAACTTTTTGGGAGCCATAAAAGTTTTGGATCAAGCTGATAACTGTTTTTTCCCTTCATCCAAGTCTTTATGACCTATCAATAGGTTAGCTGTCAAATAACCATTATAGTTGGCCCTAGGAGATTTTTAATGGTGTAATTCAATCACAACTGTTTTCCCATGGTGTGGTCCACCTGAGATTTATATCTACATCAATTTTGTGATCAAGCCCTAAAATTATATTTCAAAATGGATGGACGGCATAGATAAAACACATACATTATGGTGGGCCCCACATAACACCAACCACTAGGCACACGAAATCCAACATTGGACTGCAGAAATCCGTTGATCCAGTGCAGATTCCAAGGAGGGGTTTCACGGCCCATGCCGATGTGAGTCCAAACACACCTTACAATGATTCGTGGGATATTGAAACCCACTTCCACAAACTCGTGCCCCAAACGCCCCCTAAACCTTGTTTTCCGAGTGCATACATGAAATCATTATCATTTAATAACTAGGTCCCAAATCTTTTTGGCCGTTTCACTCTATCAACGTCCATAGAGATAGGTAACCTACGGCCATAACTTCAATTAGAAGTAGGTAATCGTGAACGCCGGAGGGAGCACGATTTCCTTGGGGTAAGGGAGATCTACCCTCTCATTTCCACTAATTGCTTCACTCAAGGGCTTTTGTAAAAGGATTGAATGTCTTATATTTAACCAAAGTCACCACTAACCAATTATTACCATTTTACAAACAATTAGAACCCATATAAACGCTTAAGATTGAGAACCCTAAGATGACTCATAAGTTTACGCTCCAAAAATTCTGAGTAAAAAAGAACGTGGTTACAGAGAGAGAAGGTATTAGGTACCCACTTTGTCTGTACCGATGAACGGTCTTTACTTCACAAGATCTTACTAATTTCTCAAGAATACAAGTAGTTCTTATGTACTGTAAATGTAATGCGATGCAGAGAATGTAATGTAGTGATGTAGTAGGGGTGTTTAATCAATTCAAATTTTTGATGGGCAGGACCCGACTATATCGGCAAGCCACAGAGCATACGTTTGAAATGATCATGTGCAAGGTGTAAAGGATGCTTGATGATATATAGATGCTTATGGTAAAATGACGGCCAACTGGCTATGGTTTTTGGTGGACTCGCTACGATTATATCAGCAAGTCTCAAAGCATACATCCACTAATTAGATACTGTGAAAATGATGGGATGTAATGTATATGCTAAAACAATGGCTAACTGCCAAAGTTTTCTAATGGGTAAGATCTGATTATATCGTCAAGCCACAGAGCATATGCCCACCAATCATATATGTGAAAACGATAAAATACACTATAATGCTGACATATATGAGAAGCAGGGGTTTGAGAAGGGAATGAATGTTATATAATATTAATGCACTAATTTGATGAAACTAATAAAGGTTTGGATAGTAGGATGAACGGTTGTGTCGCAAGGCTAGATTGAGTGGCTCATATTTGAACTTGGGTAGCTCAGGAGGCTTGGACTCTGTCCAGGCTAGGTTAGACTAGAGTTGCTCTCTCTCTCTCTCTCTCTCTCTCTCTCTCTCTCTCTCTCCCCTTGGTGGAGGAATGGCTAAGTGTCTAAGGCTCTCTCTCTGAAATGAGAGTGGATGCTTGAAATGAGAAGGGGAAATGCTATTTATAGTCTCTAACTATGGTTTTCTAGTAATTCCTAGTGATCCTATGGGTAAAATATGGTTGAATGGCTGTGATCGGAGATTGCCACATGGCATCATCTCATGGGTTGGATGAGTTGGTAAAATAGTAATTTTGGGTAAGAAGATGAGCATCTGAGTAAATGTACCTCAACCACACACTTAAGGTTCGAAAAAGGAGTAACCCACATGCTTGAGGGATACTGCCCAAAAAAGGGGGAGTGTCACATGGCCGGAGGTAACATGTTGCCACCGGTCCCCACCTGGACTCCTTGCTTTGGTAGGTAACATCCTCCAAGCGTGTGGAGGCTTTGTTGTGAGAGGTAGTGTTTTGAAGTTTCGACCATATCTCCAATTAGGCTTGGTTTTGGGCTTAGGTTCGAGGTTGGTTTTAGGCTTGACTAGGTGAGTTGACTGGGTTATGGGTTTGGGTAGGTTGATCGGGTGAGTCGAGTCATTGAGTTGACTTGCCGAGTTAACTTTAGGCTTTAGGGTTTTGGGTTCCTAGTGTTTCGAGTTAGGCTGACTAGGTTGATTGGGTTGATTGGGTTAGACGGGCTGAGTTTATGGTTTAGGACTGAGTTTCCTAGGATTTAGGCTTCTAAGGTTAGCGTTTAGAATAGGGGTTCAGTTGGAATTATGGTTCCTAGGGTTTAGGCTTCTAGCGTTAAGGTTTAGGATCAGAGTGTGGTGGTTCATCCATCCGTTTAAATCTCTATCAGCTTATCAGACTAGGGTGGAGTGTCTACAGTAATTTGGTATTTTCTTTTTGCCTCAACTCATATTATCACGGGCCTTCCTTGTCTTTATAGAGCCTTTAGCTTGCAAGAGTTGTCGGTCTTTATAGCACATAACTGAACCATTCTCAGCTCTATTGCATGTGATAAATCCATCTAAGTTTACTTTAGCTTGTCTTATTATATATTCATGTCCCTTGTAAGTTCCTTCCCATGCATTCATTTTCAATTATATCTTTCTTCGTCTTTGCTTCCGCCATCTAAAAATCCAAATTTTAGCTACACTTATTCATATATGCTCATGGACTAACCTAGCGAAATTATATTTTCAAATACATATGTTCAATGCATCAACATTGAGCTATGGATCAAGTTTTAACATTATTAAATTACAAATGAATGAGATCAAAGCTTATAGCTAAGATTCAAACCAAATCAAATCTGATTAGGAAGCATCAGATTCAATCCATCCATCTTGTAAAGAAAGTTCAAAAATGAGTTCACACCAAATTTCATGTCAATTTGACATTGGATGGAGGAGGTAACAACTGATCAAGTTTTAGACAATCACATCCTTTTGAAATTGAGCGTGATCTATACTACTACTAACTTGGGCATCCACTTTTAATGACTGTCCAATATCAAATCATGCTCCCAATGACTACACATGGCTGGATCATCCAACCCATTCAAGTGTGGGTGTCCAATGATCAACAATTCATATTGCTTTTAATCAAGTGGGCCAAATTTTAGACACCCCACCCCGGGTTGATAAGCTGATTGAGTTTAAATGGATGGATGGACAACTGAACCCTAACCCTAGAAGCTCAAACCCTAGGAATCCCAGTATTAAACCCTAAACTCAGCCCATTCAACCTAGTCAACCCAATCAGCCTAACTCTAATCCCTAGGAACCCAAACCCCTAAAAGCCTTGAGTCAACTCACCTGGTTAACTCACTGACTCAACTCACCCAGTCAACCTACCTAACCCAACAACTAAGTCAACTCTCATAGTTAAGCCCAAAACCAAACCCAATCGGAGAAATGGCTGAAACCTCAAAGCAGCAACCCTCGCAGTAAAGCCTTTACATGCTTAGATGATGCTGCTTGCCAAATAAGGGAGTCCAAGTGGGGACCAGCAATAGCCAAGTTACCGCCGACCACGTGGCACTCCCTCTCTTTCGGGCAGCGTCTCTCAAGCATATGGGTTTCTCCTTTTTTGAATCTTAAGTATGCGTTTGGGATGCATTTACTCTGATGCCCATCTCCTTACCTAAATCTATCATTTTACCACCTCATTCAACCCATGAGATTATGACATGTGACAATCTCCAATCCCAGCCATTCAAACACCTTTTGCCCTTAGGATCAAAAGGAATTACCAGAAAATCAGGTTGGGAGACTATAAATAGCCCTCTCCCCTTTTCATTTCAAGCATTCACTCCGATCCAGGTATCAGGAGAGAATCCAAGTAACATCCTTTCACCAAGGAGAGTGAGAGTGAGAGAGTGAGAGCACAGCCCTAGTCTAGTCTATCCTAGCCATAATCCAAGTCTCCCGAACTACCCATGTTCAAATATGATTCACTTGATCTAGCCTTGTGACACTACCATTCATCCAATAGTTCAAGCCTCTATCAGTATTATTAAATCAATGCATCAGCATCGTGCAACATTCATTCCCCTCTTAACCCCCTGTTCCTCATATATAACAGCATCATAGTGCATTTTCATCATTTTCACGTATCTGACTAGCAGGCGTACACTCTATGGCTTGCCAATATAATCGGATCTTGCGCATTAAAAACCTCATCCAGTCAATCGTTATATTAGCATATACACTTCATTCCGTCATATTTGACTAGCAAGTGTATGCTCTATGACCTACTGATATAATCACAGCAGGTCCACCAGAAATATTAGTCGGTTGGCCGTTGTTTTATCATAAGCATCAATAGAGCATCGAGCATCATTTGCAACCTGCACTTAATTGTTTCAAACGTATGCTTTGCGGCTTGCCGATATAGTCGGATCCTACCCATCCAAAATTCGGATTAATCAATCACTAGTATCATTGCATTGCATCAAACTTTCTCCATGCAAGAACTACCCTTATTATTCAGAAATCAGTCAAATCTTGTGAAGTAAAAACCGTACATCCGTACGGACAGAGTGGGTGCATAACACCTTCCCTCACTATAACCGCGCTCCCTTACTTGGAATTTTTGGAACATAAACTTACAAGTCATCTTAGGGTTAAGGATCTTCGGAATCTCAATCTTAAGGGCTCTAACCAACTGTATAATCGTAATAATTGGTTAGTGGCGACTCTATTCAAATATAACATTTTTACCCCCATCACAAAAGCCCTCGACCGAGGAAACCAATAGGAAAGAAGAGAGTAAATCTCCCATACCCTTGGGGAATCTGCCCTCCAGCGTTCACAGAATAGCGACTCTACTAGAGAAGAACTAGTACACTAGTCGCGAACCGACTTGAAAAACAAGATCCTACGGATTCACAAAGAATACATATTCTTGCACATCTATATCTGCATTTGCATCTACATCTACATCTGCATTCACACTAAAAGAAACAAAAAATTGTGCCTCCACGAGTTAAGTGTCCTCGAAAAAGTCTCCCTTATCTCAACATAATCCGCACGAGACTCAAGCAACAATGGATCACTACGAGTAATATTTTCAACCCTTCCATGCCCTCGATCTCACAGAAGTACAGCCTGGATAGCCACAGCAAACAAAAGTCGTGCCAATGG